>NC_080704.1:54282234-54485548 GCF_030445035.2 Dasypus novemcinctus
AATATCATGCTACTAAAAGGAGTCATATTTTCCTCTTTCAGACTTCGCCTACTAACCTACTCTCAGGCTGTGCTTAGCAATTCAGCTCCAACACAGAAACAATGAGCCCGTGGTCCACAGAACCTGGAGGGCCTAACCAGCACGTATTTGGAAAGCTGATAGGCGTGGAGGAGAGGGAAGCGAAAAGCAGATGGTGGGCTAGCCTGGCATACTCAGATATTTTAGCCTCACGACAGTTGTCACAAAAACATGATGGGGAAGTGGAACTACTGCACGCATAAGAGAGAACCACAATTAACGGACCCAGTTTGTTTATACCACCCTTCCCAGCCTCAAACACTTGCTATTTCTGCTGCACGAACACGCTGGGCCTAGTAACTTTAGGATGGCATTTAATCAAATACAGAACTAGACAGCTGGGAACTTCCCTCCCTGACATATTAGACTGATGCCAGGCAAGTGCCTTTCTGTGCTGCCGTTCTGGGAGGAGCTTTCAACTTCCCTGGAGAGTCAGATCTGCGGTCACCTTCTGCTATAGCTGCCTGGGCCTGCTGTCAGGGAGGAGTGTTTATAATTGTCCTTTGGTGGATGGGAAAGTTTCATGTTAAATATTAAGCATTCACAGTGCATCTCTTATTTTCCTTAGGTCCTTTGCACCCAAGTAAGTGTTTATGATGTGATCTATTTGTGCAAACCACTCCTAATATAACATCAACTATTCCTTGGGATAACAAGAAAGGGGAGGGGAGGGAGGAGAGAAGGAGAGGAAGAAAAACCCCTTCCTTTTTTTTCTGTTTTGTCTCCATCCTAGTCACAGGGCTCCAGAAATTCCACAGGTACAGTCAACAATTAAGAGGTCACAAAAATTGATAACATAATGTGACTTAAATAGGGAGAATTAGGTGTCAAATTGGGTTATTTGAGGAGCATCTTAAAATGCCATAAAAATATGACACAGAATGGAAGCCTGGACACACTATTAGATGACATGCTTCCATAGTGCAAAATTCTAAAAGCGCAAAGGGGTATATACAGTGACATCTCTCTCCCACCCCATCTCACAGTCACCCACTGACTCTCCTCCAAGGAAAGCAATATTATTAGTCTACCATGTGTCCTTTCAGAGATATTTTATGACTATATCAGCAAATATGAATATATCACAATTTATTTTAAATATTAAAGCCTTCTCTGATTAAAATGCCACTTAAATATAAAAATAGCAGAAACTAAAATTGCTTTTAATTTTCAAAATATAAGACTTTGAAATTCACAGTTTGAACTCTTCACTCATCAAAATTTACAAACATCTAAAAGTTAAACTGTTTACCTCCAGAAATTATGTTGGGTACCCAGTACACAGCGGATACTTAACGAATATTTCCTTAGGTCCTTTTGCTCTTTTTTACTCAGAGGCAATAGCACAATTACTCACTTCCTCTAATGATATGGAGAAATGAAATCTGATTTCCTACTTTTAAAAAAGAGAAGTGAGGTCCTAAAAATCTGTACTGCATTCACAGTGTTCAAAGACTTTCAAACTGAATTTAAAATATCAGAACCCCTATCCCAATAGTCTCCAGCATATAATGAATAATTAGCTATAACCAAATAACATCAGATTCAAGATTTGGGGTGCTTGAAACAAAAGACCAAATATTCTTGAGAGAAAGAAAGAAATATTTTTTCACAATGACAGGCAATACACATCAAAATATTATTTGGCATAACCTAGGACATCACATATTGAGGAACTAAATTTAATATGTTTAAAAGTAACAGCGAAACTTAAACATATACAACTAAATTTCATGGAAATTCTATGATATAATGTTCAATTTTCTGAGAACAATCATCATCAATTAAACCAGATTTTATGAAACAACACACTGTAGCATGATCCCATTGACTAAAAGATTGACGTGAGTTTAAGGAGTACATATCGGCAAAGGAAAATTCCACTGTTATTCTTAGCCTTAAGATGAAGGTGATAGAACTCCTAGGAACATGATGTACTTACCAGAAAACAGATCTTTAAATTCCCATTTACCTTCCTTGTACCTGAGCTTGTATTTATGAGCCTGTCAAACCTACCTCCTAAAGTATTTTCACATTATATTTTAATAAACTACATCTAGGTGCTATAAAATATATTGTCATGGCTATCTCCATATATATAAAAGCAACCTTCACTTGCATTGTGGCTCACTGTCAATCGCCTGAAATGACAACATGCTTCAATTCCTCACTATCTGCTCAGGAAACCTCCCAGCCTACCTGCAGCGTCAGGCATTTGTTACCAACTGACACAAACCACAGACCTCAAGAAAGGTCAGGTATCAAGTCCAGTGTTTGTGTGCAGGCCTATAATTTGCAAAATCCATACTCAGTTTTAGACCTGGTCCTGTTCAATTACAGATCCTGTCCCTTATACCATTTGTCTGAGAGGGCCTGGTGGCCATGAGTCCTGGCTGCCAACAACCAACCACAAATCATGAGAAGCAAAGCCCAGGGCCAGGGTAATTTTCACATTAAAGATTAAAGTGTCTCCTTTCCGCTCTCTATCAGGGAACTCTGGATGGAAAGTGAATGGAGAGATCCCTCCAGTATAAGTGACGAAGTAAAATGTTCCCTGTTGGAAACAGTCATGAAGTAGGATCATCTATTTCACACAAGGATGCCAACCTTGGCTTTTAATTCTACTGTATTAAATTCAAAAAAGAGAATACTTGGCTCCAGTTTAGAGTCATGTATGTGGGAGGGGGTAAGCAGGAGGGGGTAGGTGGGAAGGGGACATAGAGGAGGACCTGGCATGACTCAGATTATGGCTAACTGACATTCAAGTAATAACTAGAGATTTGTACCAAACACTGCGTGCATGTAACACACTGTGCCATTAAATCTAGAGAAAGATAGTGGCATTAGCCCACCCTTCATAACAAAAGCAGGCTGACTCCAGAGTTAAAATCACTATTTTTCCTCTCCATACACCCAGAAATGAATCTTCCAAGTCATGTCCATGTTACAGTTTGAGTAATTCAAAATCTCCTCTCTAAGAGAAGGCAAGTAACTGGGTATAACTTCCCTCCAGGACATAAGGGTGGGAGGTGTGCCCGTCTTTCAGAATGGTCCTGGACCATGGTCACCTTTCACAGCACTTCATGCTCAACTTAAAAACTGCCAGTGGATGGAATTCACAGGCTGACTTTCTCCACGAACCGTCCTGAAAGGCCTCAGCTCCCCATAAGGCATTCCTGGGTGGGAGAGGATGACCCCTCACCGTAGGTCGCCCTTGACTTTTAACACAATACTGGTAACAACAGACCTCAGAAATGGGCACCCACCCAGGTGGACCGTGGATGTGACGCTCAACAGGCCCCAGCAGCCCATATCCAAGCCATGAAACCCTCATCCCTCCCCTCCACCCCAACTGTGGCCTGCCCCTAGGAAGTCACCCATCTCCTGGCCCCCCGCACACACACCGGGTTTAAAGGAACTGGGGGAGGAAAGATACGGAGACAGAACCCAGCGGACAAAACTGGTCCACCTCTGTGCCTTTCATTTTCCTGGGTTCCCGGTGAAGAAACATCAGAATGGGGTGGGATGTTTGCTTGTTTGTTCATGGTAGTAGAAAGCCCCAAAATGCAGCCAGCTGACCTTGGGACCCAACATCGTCGCAGGGGGAAATGGAAACGAAATGAAACACGTTGGCAAGTGAAGGGGGAGCACAGCTCAGCGCAGCGCTGGGAGGAGCGCAGCGGCCCGGCCGCCCCAGTGATGAGGGATGTGGAGGGTGTGGGATGTGAGGGGTGTGGGATGTGGGATGAGGGAGGTGTAGTGGGGTGGGGTATGGAGGATAGTGGGCGCTCACCATAGATCATGGCCAGCCCGGTCTCGTGCAGGAAGCGCACCCGGCGGTGCTTGAAGAGCCAGATGGTCAGGATGGTGAGCGTGAGCAGCAGGATGAAGGTGAGCAGGCTCACACTGTCCTGCCGGTGGCTCTCCTCCGCCTCCTTCTCAGTGGCGAGCTCCTCCATGGCGCTGCTGTCGTCCGCCACTGCCCGAGAGGAAGAGGCCGAGGCCGAGGCCGCGGCACGCAGCCCCCGACCCAGGAGCTGCGGCAGCAGCAGCAGAAGCAGCAGCCGAGGCAGCAGCGCCCCGACCGCCGGCCCCGGGCCAGAGCGCGCCGCGTCACCAAGCTCCATGGCTCCCCGGTCGCCCGTGCCTCCTACGTGTGGGGACCGGCAGCCCGCGCTGTCGGCGGGTTCCCGCGGCGCCGCCGACCTGTCGGTGTGGCAGCGGCCGCCGCAGCTCCTCCTCCTGGCGCCCGAGGCCCGGGCTGCGCTGGAGCCGCGCGCGGGGGGGAGGGGCGCGCGCACTGCGCAGGATCCCCAAGCACCGCCCCCCGCCCGCGCACCTGTTCGCCCCGCCGCCGCGCCCTGCGGTGACCACAGGGTGGGGGTGGTGTCAGCTGCGTGGTCGGACCCCGGGCCGGGACGCTGGTCCCTTGTCACCCTGTCCTTGCGTACCTGGCCCGGCCGTCTGGGGTCGCGGGGCTGGTTCCTGGGCAGTCGCTGCCGCGCTTCCTAAACGGGACGCCAGAGGTCGCTTGTGCCTGACAGGAGCGTCAGCTATAGTTCGCTCGCTGTGAGGTAGCGAGTCCTGGGTCTGGCGCCACCGGAAAGTGTGTGACCTCAAGCCTGTGTGCAGCTGCCCGGGTTCCAGTAAAGTGAGGGCTCTGGGGGAGGAGAGGAGCCTCGAAGCCACGTCACCCTGCCACACTCCTCGTGCCTCCTCTCTCTCAGTGCCTTCCGGCTCTCGGGACTTCCCAGAATCTGCTAGGCTTCGTTCAAAAACCTCTGCTCTAGTCTGACCCGAAACTGAAAACCGGATAAGAGGTGGAAATCGCTGGAGAGCGTTAAAATATCCCCTTCACTACCTGGGGAATAAACTAACTTCTTATTCTGGACTGTGTAGCTAACCGTTTTAGGTTGAAACAGAAAGAACGGAACACTTGTCATTCTAGGTCAGTGGGCTTGGAGGGTGGCAGAGAATTTCCCTTGGTGTCCTTTTTATGATTACCTCCTGGTAACTCAGTCTTTGGATGCTCCTTAGGACCAAGCCCAGCTCTGGACAAAATTATGAAGTGAATTCTGGAGAATAGAGACTCTGGGAACAAATCCTCAGGAACTAGAGTTTTCAAACCACCCTGTTCCTCTGGTCAAGAAAGAAAAGAGACTGAATTACTGACTGAATTCTCATTCCCAGGGCTTAGCACTGTACTCATAATGTTCAATGAACCACCTGAAATCCATACCAGCTGTCGGTGTTCTCTCTCCCAGATGAGTTTGCATTTTTAAGAGCATTCACTGAAGAAGTAATGCCTAACCAAAAGAAGTAATAGGGAAGAAATGTCGTTAGGTAGAAAAATATTTGGACATTGCTTCCCCTCTAGAGGAACACACTCCCAATTCTGCTTAATACCTTCTTTACAGCAAGAGAATGTCTTCATCTATATATATATATTTTTAAGATTTATTTATTTAAATCCGCCCCCCCCCCCCTTGTCTGTTCTCTGTGTCTATTTGCTGCGTCTTGTTTCTTTGTCCGCTTCTGTTGTCATCAGCGGCAGGGGAAGTGTGGGTGGCGCCATTCCTGGGCAGGCTGCACTTTCTTTCGCGCTGGGCGGCTCTCCTTACGGGGCGCACTCCTTGCACGTGGGGCTCCCCTACACGGGGGACACCCCTGCGTGGCGCGGCACTCCTTGCACGCATCAGCACTGCGCATGGGCCAGCTCCACCTGGGTCAAGGAGGCCCAAGGTTTGAACTGCAGACCTCCCATGTGGTAGACAGATGCCCTAACACTGGGCCAAGTCTGCGTCCCATATTTTTTAAATGTAATATTTTTTGTGATCTTTGTATTTTTTTTAAAAAGGCAATTAAATTTTAAAAATTTAAAGAAAATAGAGAAAAAAAAGAGAATGCAATGTCGGAATGGAGAGTGTATCACTTCTGCGACTCTTTCTCCCCCTCTCCCTTCACCATTCATTTTGGAGTCCTGAGCTGCCATGTAGGAGTCTAGCTAACTTGAAGAGCCATGCTGTAGAAACCACATTGAAAAACCACATAGCAATAGAGACACCAGAAAAGCCCCAGATGTTTTAGTGTTCCCCACCCAAATGCCACACACATGAATGAGTGAGCCTTCAAATTATTTCATTCCCAGTTACCATCTTATTGTAAACACATGAGAAACCCCAGGTATGAATCACTTAGCTGAGCCTAGTCAACGCCTCAAACTCAGAGTTAATAATTTAAGGTACTAAGTTTGAGACTGACTTATTACTCAGCAATAGATAACCAGAAGTGTATTGTTCTCTCTCTCCCTCTCTCCCTCTCTCCCTCTCTCCCTCTCTCCCTCTCCCTCCCCCTCCTTCACCCTCTCCCTCTTCCTCTTCCTCTCCCTCTCCCTTTCTCCCTTGTTTTTGTGGAGAGGGAGGAGCTCAAAAAAGCTACCCCTCAAAATTGTTTATGAACTCCTAGGTTCATCAAAACCTTCACATGGATCTGATCCTGAACAGCATACCAACAACTATGGCAAATGAACTAAGAAACAGATCACTAATCAGGTCCTAAACTAACCCCAGGATAGAACACATGTGAGACAGATCTAAATAGCAATGAAATTTGAAAATTGAAAAGACTTTGGAGCCACAGTTCACAAAAATATGGTGGCCAGATCTTATGATCTGACCCCAACCAAGTCCATTACAAGTTAAAGCAAAAATGTAAATATTTCCCAAAGAAGGATTAAAGCAAGACCAAATGCCCCATAACGTAATATCCAAAATTATTCAGCACATCAAGAACCATGAAAATCTCAACCTGAACAAAAAAATAATTAAAAGATGTCAATGCTGAGATGACACAGACGTTGCTATTATAAAATGCTCCAACAAGTGAGGGTAAACTATCTCAAAATGAATGGAAAGAGAAAGTCTCAGCAAAGGAACAAAAGATAACAGAAGAAGCAAACTGAAATTTTATATCTAAAAATATAATAACTAAAATTTAAAAAGTGACTGGGTGGGCTTAATAGTAAAATGAAGATGAATATGTCAGAAAATTTGAACATCTGTCAATAAAATTATCCAATCTTAGAAAAGCAGAGAAAAAAATTGAGCAGAGCATGAGGGCCTATAGGACAATAATGAGATGACTAATATCCATGTTTTTGGAGTCCCAAAAGGAGAAAAGAAAGAGTGTAACACAGAGAAAAACACATGATGAAATAATAAGGGAAACTGTTCCAAATTTAGCAAAGTCTTAAGCCTGCAGATTCAAGAACCTCAGCAAAACCCAAACAGGATAAACCCAAAAGGATCAGTGTCCGGACATATTAAATTAAAACTACTGAAAAGAAAGACAAAGAAAATATCTTTAAAGCAGAAAGAGAAAAATGACACATTACATATAGGATAATAATTCAAATGACAATGGATTTCTCATCAGAAAACAAGGAGACCATAAGGAAGTACACAATATTTTTAAAGTGGTGAAAGAACTGTCAACCGAAAATAATATATTCAGCAAAAATAGCTTTCAGGAATGACAGTGAAATAGACATTCTCAGATGAAGGACAATTGAGAGAATCCACCGCCAGCAGACTTGCAATGAAAGAATGACTAAAGTAAGTACTCCTCATAATTTCTTTTTTTTTAAAATTTTTTTAAATTGATTTTGTAAAAATATTACATTAAAAAAATATATGAGGACCCCTTCAACCCCACCCCACCACTCCCCCCCCCCCCCCCCCAGCAACACTCATTCCCATCATCATGACACATCCATTGCATTTGGTAAGTACATCTCTGGGCACCTCTGCACCTCATGGTCAGTGGTCCACATCATGGCCCATACTCTCCCCCATTCCATCCAGTGGGCCCTGTGAGGATTTACAATGTCCGGTGATTGCCCCTGAAGCACCATCCAGGGCAGCTCCAAGTCCCTAAGATGACTCCACATCTCGTCTCTTCCTGCCATTCCCCATACCCATTAGCCACCATGTCCACTTTTCCCACTCCAATGCCACCTTTTCTCTGTGGACATTGGATTGGTTGTGTCCGTTGCACCTCTATGTCAAGAGGAGGCTCAGATTCCACATGGATACTGGATACAATCCTCCTGCTTTCAGTTGTAGGTACTCTAGGCTCCATGGTGTGGTGGTTGTCCTTCTTCAACTCCATCTTAGCTGAGTGAGGTGAGTCCAATAAATCAGATTGTAGGTGCTGGAGTCTGTTCCTCATAATTTCTTTAATATATGATTTATGGTTGGAAACAAAAATTATAATATGATTTATTAAG
Source organism: Dasypus novemcinctus (assembly GCF_030445035.2). Taxonomy (NCBI): domain Eukaryota; kingdom Metazoa; phylum Chordata; class Mammalia; order Cingulata; family Dasypodidae; genus Dasypus; species Dasypus novemcinctus. The sequence goes on from NC_080704.1 coordinate 54,290,600, forward strand.
GTGATAAATGCCTATGGATGGAATATGCCACAGTTACAACATAACATAAAGGAGAGAATAAGTGGTAGTATGGTTTTCTACATTTACTTGAATTCCAAATAGATTGTAAAAACTTAAGCATGTATACTGTAATCCCTAGAATATGCAAAGAGATAAAGTTAGAAATGCAATAAATAAATTACAATGGAATACTAAAAAGTGATCAGAGAAACCCAAAGAGTCAAGAAAGGGGAAGAGAAGAAAAGTAAACAGAAGAAACAAATAAAAACAAATAATAAAACAGTAGACCTAAATCCAAACATATCAATAATTACATTAAATATAAATGGTCTAAACACATCATTTAAAAGAGATTGTCATAATAGATCTAAAAAAAAGAACTAAAAAATGTATGCCTACAAGAAACTCACTTCAGATGTACTAATATAAGTAGGTTTAAAATAAAAAGAGAGACACATATACACCATATAAACACTAATAATAGAGAGTTGCAGTGGCTTTATTAATATCAGACATGTTAGACCTCATAGCAAATAAAATTACCAAGGATGAAGAGGGACATTACATAATAATAAATGGTCTGTTTTACCAAGAAGACATTATAATCTGTATTAGTTTTACATTGCCACATAACAAATTTCCACAAACTTAGTGACTTAAAACAATACACATTTATTATCTCATAGTTTCTGTAGGTCAAAAGCCCAGGCAGAGCTTAATTGGGTTCTCTTTTCCAAAGTTTAACCAGGCGGCAATCCAGGTGTCTGCTGAGGCTGCAGGCCCATCATAGGCTTAACTGGGGAAAGATCCACTTCTAAACGCATTCAGGTTTTTGGAAGAATTCATTTTCTTGCAGCAGTGTGACTGAGGACCCAGGATTTTTTGCTGGTCACCCATTGAAGGCCATGCTCAGATATGAGAGGCCACCCACATTTCCTGGAGACTGCCTAAAGATCCTTGCCATGTGGGCATCTTAAACATGGCTGCTTACTTCATCAGCTTAACAAAGATAATCTCTCACTCCAGTCTGTTAGGACAGAATCTTATACAATGCAAAATAATTACAGGGGTGATATCCAATCATCTTTGCCATATAATGTAGTCTTATCAAGGGAGTGACACTCCCATCATCTTTGCCATGTTCTATTAGCTAGAAGCATATCTCAGATCCTGTCCTCGCTCAACAGGAGGGAACCAAAATTTTAAAATGTATATCATTTACAATAGCAGAAAATAAAAGGAAATACATGGGTATAAATTTAACAAAACATGTTAAGGATCTATAGACTGAAAGTACAAAATCCTGATGAAAGAAATAAAAAAGACCTTAAAAATGGAGAGACATACTGTATTCATGGATTGGAACAGTCAACCTAGCAAAGATATCGGTTCTCTCCAAATTGATGTACAGGTCTAACACAATTCCAACAAAAATCCCAGCGGAAATTTTTTTTCTCTCCAATCTAAGTATTTTTAAATTTTTTTTGTCTTTTTGTTTTTTAAAGGTACATGGATCACAAAAAATGTTACATTAAAAAATAAAAGAGGTTCCCGTATACCCTACTTTGTCCCCACCCCCACTTCTCCCGCATCAACAACCTCTTTCATCATTGTGGCACATTCATTGTACTTGGTTAATACATTTTGGAGCACTGCTGCACTGCATGGATTATAGTTTACATTGTAGTTCACACTCTCCGCTGGTACATTCAGTGGGTTATGGCAGGGTATATAATGTCCAGCATCTGTCCCTGCAATAGCATTTAGGACAACTCCAAGTCCCGAAAATGCCCCCACATCACATCTCTTCTTCCTTCCCCTGCCCTCAGAAACTACCATGGCCACTGTCTCCACATCAAAGACACAATTTCTTCCATTGCTAGAGTCACAATATTTCTATAGTAGAATACCAGTAAGTCCACTCTAATCCATATTTTATTCTTCCAACCTATGGACCCTGGGATGGTGATGTCCACTCCACCTCTAAATCGAGAGGGGGCTTAGATCCCACGTGGTTGATGGATGCTATTCTCCTGCTTGCAGTTGTAGGCACTCTCAGTTCCCTGGTGTGGTGGTTGACCTGTACCTGTGGTTGGTGCTGGGGTTGGTGTATACTCAGAAGACTTGAATCTCTGGACTGGCTATGTGCCAGCTGGGCCCTGAGCCTCAGCAGAGTTGCAACTCATACTCTCTGGTTTGTCGGACTTACCCAGGTCAGTTAACAGGGAGGTGAAGATGGTCAACCACTACACCAGGGAACCGAGAATTTTTTTTGTAAATATAGACAAGGGAAATCTAAACTCTCAAGAGGAAGTCAAAGGAACTAGAAGAACCAGAACAATTTTGAAAAAAGAATAAAATTGGAGGTCTCACACTGCCCCATTTAAGACTTACTGTAAAGCTACAGTAATCAAGGCAGGGAAGTATTGGTGAAAGGAGATGTATTGATCAACGGAACAGAATTAGAGTCCAGAAATTTTCTACACAGATTTTTGGCAACAGATTTTTGGCAAAAATGAAAAAGCAATTAATTGTATAAAGTATATTCTTTTCAGTGAATGGTTTGGGATAATTGCACATTCATATGCCAAAAAAACGAGCTTTGAGCTAAACCTCAGACCTTGGCAAAATGAACTCTCAGTGTATTATAGATCTAAGAGTAAAATGTAAAACTATTAAACTTTTAGAAGAAAACATAGAATAAAATCTTCCTGACCTTGGTCTAAGCAAAGAGTTCTTAAACATGACACCAAAATCACAATCCTTGTATTTAAAAAACGATAAATTGAACTACATCAAAATTAAAAGCTTTTGCTTTGCAAAAGACCCTTTTAAGAGAACAAAAAGATGTTATAGATTGGGAGAAAATATTTGCAAAACACATGTCCAACACAAGACTTGTGTCCATTATGTATAAAGAACTCTCAAAACTTCATAAGAAAACACACAACCCAATTGAGAAACAGGCAAAAGACTTAAAGAAACACTTCACTAAAGTGGATATTTGGATGACAATTATATGAAACGATGTTTAGCATCATTAGTCATTAGGGAAATGAAAATTAATGCCATGATTACCACCCTTATTATGGATTAAATTTTAAAAATACTGACAATACCAAGTGAAGAGGAGAATGGGGAGAACCTGTTTTCCAGTCACTCTGGAAAACAGTTTGGCAGTTTCTTATAAAGTTAACATATATTTACCCATAAAATCAAGCAATCCCACTCTTAGATATTTATCCAAAAGAAATGAACATTTATGTTGTTCTCCCAAGTCTAGGGATAGTAGCCGCCACTTGAAATTATTATCTCTGGTTTATCTCAGAAGTGCCTATTTGTATTCTTAGATCTCCAGACCTAGGTAATCAATTCTCTATGTTAATCTTCTTTAGTTGAAATATCTAGTGGTTGTTGTTTTCCTGACGGGACCTGGATCACACTCAAATCTCTGGAGATGTGCAGTAGCAAATCAGAGGGAAACCAGTGGCAAAACTGGCCCTGAGTTCCTCATGTTTCTTTTGCCTCTGCTTGGATTTCTTCCTGTATATAAGGATAAAAGCAAACTTCCCAAGCATGGTACCTAAGGCCTATGGTAGACTTTGCTGGTGGTCCTTCAGATTTCTGATTCCCTTTCCTTCCAAACACGGGGATTACTACACTTTTCACCTCCCTGAAGTTTGCAGTGACTCTGTGACTTACTTTGGCCGATGAAATGAGAGCGGAAGTGGCAAGTGTAGCATCTTGGCGGCAACATTTTAGAGCCGGTGCATGAATCTCTGTGCTCTCTTCCCTCACTGTGGTGAACCCTGAAGCCTCAGGTTGAGATGGAAATGTGAAAAAGTGGAAAAGTCTCCAGGTGACATGTACTCTGAGGGAGAAATTTTGTTTAACTTTGGAGTTGTTACCATAGCATAACCTAGCCTGTCCTGACTACCTTTCCAGCTTCAGCTCTACCTTTTGCCTCTTCTCTCTCACTCTTCCTTCCCCAAGTACATCAAGATATCTCACACATTTGGGCTGTCATATATGCGTCTCCTTTTCCCCAAATCAATCATCCTTGAGCTGGCACCTACTACTAGTTGTTTAAAGCCTGGTTCAGATGCTACCTATTCCAGGAAGCCGTTGAGCACCTCCTTAAATCTGGGTTAGTTATGTTTCCCCTAACGCCACATGTTTACTTCTAATATGACATTTACCACGTTGTATCATATTATCTGATGATTTGTTGCTACCTCAGTTTACATTAAGTTCTTTGTAGCTAAGGATGGACTTTTTGTTCTCTTTTGTTTTGTTTTGCTCTATCCCCAGCATTGAGTCCAATGCCTAGTACATAGTAGATGTTTGAAAGTATTTGCTGAAAAAATGATTAAACATATATAAATGATGCAGAGGTTATTTTTTTAAAAAATATTTACCTATGTACATGCAATGCAATTTAATTGGATATCATTTTTGTGAATTCTGTATTTTCCCACAGTACCTCATGTGGATTCTTTATCATCTATTTTATTGAGAATCTATATGGCCTTATTTATCATTTGCTTTTTCTGTAATATATTTTATGCTCTTTCTTATTTCTGTTGCTCTGTTTCTATGGAATATTATCTGGCAACATTGACTTAGTTGATCTATGTTGGAAAATACATATAGTTAAAATTCAGTCAAGTTCTGGGAAATGAAAAGGGTTTAAATAAATTTTCTATACTTAATGCTATAATACCCTGCAACATGTTCCAAATTAAATAAAAGGTGTTTTATTTTCTTCCACTATTTTATCGCCCCCAAATCAGAGCTCTTTATCCTATTTCTAAAGACTAAAACTCCCAATTCGATTTCAAAATATAGTCTTAGTTCAGATTCTCTAGAACAAAAGCAAAGTCATCTCTAGGCACTCGTAGTTTTCTTTTATGTTTCTCATTATACACATTGAGATTCCCCTAAATGTGAGTCATTGAAGCAAAATCTTGGGACATCTCCAGATTCCTTTTTTATTATCTTAAAATACTCTGAAAATGTTTAAACAAATGCTGGAGAGAATGCCCTGATTAGCAAGGTATTTTAAAATAAAAAAGAGCCTATTATGAGCTCAAGATATTCCTTAAAGCTTTTATTAACAGTTCAAGTTTGTCCCTTCTATCTATCTGCTTCTGTCTCACTACATTAAGTAAAATGTAGGTATTGCATATTTTGCTCCTTTTAGCATCCTCCAAATTTGGGCTCCCATCCAGGCCTCCCACTGCAGTGCACCACTTTGTAAGGTGAAGACAGCCAAGGTGAAATAGCTCCTGGGGACACTCCATAGATGTGTTGACTATGCTAGGTGTAAATTGATGGTCATTTACTTTAAGCAAGATGGACAGAAAGACATGGAGAAGATCCAGGCACTGATATATTCATGCCAGTACAAACCCACTGAGACTATATATTTATGATTCAGTAGCCATGTTAGAAAAGTGCTACCTCAGATTCCATTCAGAGGTTAGCCACAATATACCCTCAGTGTCCCCTCTGCAGCCATCATCCTTCTCAGGGTGACTGTAAACTTTGACTTCTGACATGTACGGGAAAACTAGTCATTTAAAAGGAATTCAGCATGTTTATTACAAATACCTTTGCTGTAAGTAACAGAAAACCTGTCCCCCAATAGCTGAAACAAATAGGGGTTTGTCTTTCTCTCTGTAGGAAGCTGCTAATGCAGGCTCAGTGGCTCAAGGATTAAAGGACCACATTTCCACACAGCCAAGCCATTATGATCGAATGAGAAGTACTGCAGTTTAAACCATCAGGAGGAAGGGGGAAGGGGCCTCCTGCATCCTCTCTCTCTTGATCGAGAAAGGAAAAGCTTTCCCAGAATCTATTTTCCTGGGACCCAACTGACTTCTGCTTGAGTCTCATTGCCCATAGCTTGAGTAAGTGGCCACTCCTGGCTGCAAGGGAGGCTGGGAAAACAAGGAACAAGCTTGTCACAATTGGCTTAGTGCAATTGTAGGCCATTTCCTGGGCAGGACACATTACTGCTTCAAAGAAAATTGAGGATCTATTGCCTATGAAGAAGGGAATAGTTAGGCAAGTACCAAGGTCTGCCTCAGCAAGACTGTTCAGGACATTAAAACCAATTATAAAGCAACTAGTTTTTGCCAGGGCCTTTGTTAGAATGCTGCATGGAGTGGTACTGCACCTGCTCTTTACTTCTGCTGAAAAAATTAATGGCTGCTTTGTATAAATCATTTTTGTGTAGCATTTGTTCTTCAACTCCTCCAAACCCATCTTGGCAGTCCAAGTTTAAAGAAAAATCACTTAATTTGCAACGGAGGCAGAGATAACTAGTCACCCTCCAATATCCCCTTCTTCTCTCCTTATCTTCCTTAATAACAGAAATGTAGCCAATGTGTCCAGTTTTTTGTTTTATGTTTTTTTAAAAGTGACTACATTTTTCAGTCTCCCTTGCAGCAAGGCATGACCATGGGACTAAATTTTGTTCAGGGAAATGTGAGTGGAAGCATTGGTTGGGTCTTCTAGATAAGATTCTGAATAGAATGCATGACTTATTATGCTCCCCTTTTCTTCCTTCCAGCCTGTAAAGCAGATTTGATGGCTGCAAACTTGGACCATGATAGTGACCTTGAAGAGGGGAGCCATGCACTGAGTATGGAAAGGCAAAATGATAAGAGACTGTGTTTTAGTTTGCTAGGCTGCAAAAAGCAATATACGAGAAATGGGTTGACTTTTACAATGGGGATTTATTAGCTTACAGGATTACAGTTCTGAGGCCATGAAAACGTCCAAATCAAGGCATCATCACATAATGATTTCTCCCTGAAGACCAGATGCCAGCAATCATGGATTCCTCTGTGACATGGTAAGGCACATGGTGGTGTCTACTGGTCTTCCCCTTCTCTTCCGGGTTTCATTGCTTCCAGCTTCTTGCTTCCATGGCTTTCTCTCTGAATGAATTTCATTCTCTTATAAAGGACTCCAGTAAGAGAATTAAGATCCACCCTGAATGAAGTGGGTCACCTCTTAACTTAAGATCCTACTCACCAAGAGATCCTACTTAATGAGTTCATATGCACAGGAATGGATTAATTTTGGGTCATATTTTTCTGGGATACATACAGCTTCAAACCATCACAGACTGGGTCCCTACTAACAACCCAAAGATACCATACCACTCCTGGAAAGCCTCCATCCAGATTGCCTTTACCTGAGAGAAATGCATGAGAAAATTCTATCCTGATATTTTGGGATTGGGAGATTGTTGTTTGCAAACAAACCCAATCATAACTGATACAGCAGCATAACCTCTTTCAGACTTTAACTTCATACTTTAATGTATTTAAGATAGTCCAGCCCAGAGCATAAGTAACATATTCTACTCCATGGTAAGACTGGATTACCCACAGGGTCCATGTACTGCAAAAGGTGCTGCTGCCACTAATCTGATCTGTCTCATGGATGGACCAAGTGCAAATTTCTGTCAACATTCTTCAGGAGTCATAGACTGGCCAAACCCATTCCATAAGCTTGTTTTACAACCATTATATGGGGTTATATCTACTTTGGCTGTCTCTCAGTTCATGCTGAGATGTGTGTTAGCATGACCCCTCTGATGACCTCCCGACTCTTTTTGAAGTCTCTTAGCCATATAAACTCATTTGTCTTTACCATTTCCCCCTTTTATTCAAGGTCTTTTTCTAGTTCCATCACCAGATGGTGCTTGTTTGTAATCTGATGGTGCCAGGGAGGCTTAACCAAGGGAGTCATGTCCCAAGCTGGGGGGGAAGGTAATGCATTTTCATGCTGAGTTTGGCTTAGAGAGTGACCACATTTAAGCAACATGGAGGCTCTCAGGAGGTAACTCTTAGGCACCCTGCAGCTGTAGGCCAAGTAGAAATTTCAAGCACACATCTCATTAGCATAGTCTTCAGTATCAGGGACCCATTACTGGACATCCTTCTTCACTTTGCCATAGTTGAAATCCTCTGTGATCCAAAATTTCTTCAAAAATAAAGCCTAATATATTGCCATATTCAATTAATAGGAAAATGAAATAGTAATGATAGGTTTAAAGATTAGAAATAAAATACATAATAATTTAGAAAAACTAAAATAAAGTAAAAAATAAATTGGGGTATTAAAAAATGAAAATATCATAAAACTTTGTTTTTGACATCTTTGCTTTCATCACAGTAATAGGTGTTGCCTTGAATGTACAGTGGCAAGGCAATCTCCTCCATTCCCTCCTCAGTGTCCACATCCTTTTATTTTATTTTTAATTTTGTCTTCTAAAAATTTTTAGATCACAGTAAAGTCACATATACAATGTAGGGGACTCCCATATACCCAATATCAAACCTTTTTCCTCCTTCCCCAGCAATGATCTTTTTACATGTGGATGTTATATATGCTGCAGCTGAGCTGATGTACAGATATTGAAATATAGCTACCAACCATGGTTCCATTATCACATTATGGTTTATATTTTAGACTGTATACTTTTCTAAATTTTGGTTACCTTATGGTTTACATTATGATTTACATTTTAGACTATACACTTTTATAAAGTTTTGGTGAAATTTAACATGGCTTATATCCATTGTTGCACAAACTTGTGGAATACTTTCATTGCCCACCAGTTACCCCCACTTCCATCTATTCTATTCCTCTATCCCCCTCCCCTCAGGGACCACGGTGACAACCAAGCTTCAATGCTTAAAGGACAAGATTCATAGATACTTGCAACAATGCTTAGGGCTTGCCATACTAGTCTCTACTCCCCCATTGGAAGCCACCCATGCTCTCAAGAGACACTCTCCCCTCTGTTTGAGAACACCAGAACCCCCCGGATGGGAGTACAACACCCTCCTGCTCATTGCATGGGTCTCCACCCACTGTTGTAACACACTGTGACAAGATGAGCACTCACACACTCCCTAGAAGCCTGCCCCAGGTGCACCCTGTGCCAGATGCCTCCCATCAAACACCTTAAACCCGTAACCCTTCCCTTTTATATTTTCTAAATATTTTTCTCAAACTTAGAGTTTCAACCACATACCTGACAATCTCCCGTGTTCACCTGTGCCCCCCCAAACTTCCCCCCAATGACATGGATCATATGACCCATCCAACTCTAGCCCCCTCAAGTCTGCAAAGCCCAATCCAGTAGTATCCCTAGTCCCCCATCTTATCCCTTCACTGCACAACTACTTACCTCCAATTTATCATAGATTTTGCCCATGTGGGCATTGGTGCACAACCTTCCTCTCCATCCTATTTCCTGTAAGCCTGCCTTCCAGTCTCTAGCTCTCTGGCACAGTTTGATTTGCTTAATTGATATCAGAGAGGTCATGTAGTATTTGTCCTTCAATGTCTGATTTCCTTCACTCTACCTAAGGGCCTCAAGATTCATCTATGTTATCCCATGTGTTAGTACTGTATTCATTCTTACAGCTGAGTAGTATTCCATTGTATGTATGTACCACGTTTTGTTTATACATTCATCTGTTGATGGGCATTTGGGTAGATTCCAACTTTTGGCAATGGCAAATAATGCCGCTAAGAAATTGGTATGCAAATGTCAGTTCTTGTCCTTGTTTTCAGTTCTTCTGGGTATATACCCAGCAGTGGAATTGCTGGGGCATATGGCAAATCTATACCTAGTCTTTTTGAGGGACTGCCAAACTGTCCTCCACAATGGTTGAATTCTTCTACATTCCCACCAGCAGCAGATGAGGGTTATCTTTTCTCCATATCCTCTCCAACACTTGTAGTCCTCTGATTTTTAATGGCCACCAGTCTAATGGGTGTAAGATGGTATCTCACTATAGTTTTAATTTGAATTTCCCTAATAGCTAGTGATGTTGAGCATCTTTTCATGTGCTTTTTAGCCATTTGGTACTTCTTCTTTGGAGAATCATCTGTTCAAATCTCTTGCCCATTTTTTAATTTCATTAATTTATTAAAGTATATCACTCATGCATAAACATACATAAACAATAAGTGTATACTAATAGTTGTGAACTTACAAAACTAACATATATAACATCATATAGGACCCTCATAATTCACCTTACCACCAATAACTTGTATTGTTGGTAAACCTTTTTAGCAAATGATTAAAGACAATTGTAAAATATTACTACAAACCAAAGTATTTTCCCCCAACCAACCCTATTATTATTATCTTTATATCATTTATATATGAACATACATAAACAATTAAGTGTATAGTAAAAGTTGTGAACTTAACAAAACTAACATGCATAACATCATACAGGGGTCCCATACATCAACCCTCCACCAACACTTTGCATTGTCATGAGATGTTTGTTAGAAATTATGAAAGAATATTGTCAAAATCTTACTACTAATCATAGTCCTTATCTTACATTTGGTGTGCTTTTCCCCCAACCTACCCTATTATTAACTTTTAAATGTATTTTTATGACATTAGTTGTAAACTTACAAAACAATCATGCACATGTGCAGAATTCCCAAACAACACCCCTACATCAACACACCACAATGTGGTGAAACATTTGCTACATATTATACAATATCATCTGATTGTTACCATGTCCGTAGCATACATTTCGCTCACATTTTCCATACTGCCTCATTATCGACCCAGTACATCTTTCTCATAGATATAAAAATATTATTACTGCTAACCACAATCCATAAGTCACTCCAACTGTATTTTTCCCATACTTCCCAACACCCTGCAGTAGTGATGTACATTTGCTCTAGCTCACAAAGGACGCTCTTGCATCTATACCATCAACTACAATTTTCATCCACCTCTTGGTTAACTGTACTATTCAGTTCCTAGATTATTCTCTAACATTCTGTAAATTTACATTTATATACCTAGACTACCATTTTCAGGAAACATCCCCATTTGTAGACTAGTGGATGTGTTACCATCTACTCTATACATTTCCACACTTTTACAGTAAAGCTAGTTAAAACTTCTACATACATTAAACATCAGTAGTCCATCTCAGTCTTCCTCTTATCTCCTTTAAGAATCCACCACCTACCACAATGTCTTGAAGATATTTTCCTACACTTTCTTCTAGAAGTTTTATGGTTCTTTATGTTTAGGTTTGTGAGCCATTTTGAGTAAATTTTTAGATAAGATGTAAGATAGGGGTCCTCTTTTCTTATTTCAGCTATGGATATCCAATTCTTTCAACACCGTTAGTTGAATGGACTGTTCTGCCCAAGCTGTATGGATTTGACAAGCTAGTCAAAAATCACTTGACCATACATGTGAGGGTCTGTTTCTGAACCATAAATTTGGTTCCATTGGTCTATGAGTCTGTCTTTATGCCAGTACCATGCTGTTTTTACAACTATAGCTGGGTAATATAATTTAAAGTCTGGAGATGAGGATGTAATTTTCCTTTTTATGATGTTTCTGGCTTTTCAGGACCCTTTACCCTTCCAAATAAATTTGATGATTGTGTTTTCAATTTTTTTTTTAATGCTGGTGGAATTTTTATCAGGATCGCAATGAATCTGTGTATCAATTTGAGTAGAATTGACCTCTTAATGATATTTAGTCTTCTAACCCATGAGCATGGAATGCTCTTCCAATTATTTAGGCCTTTTTTATTTCTTTTAACATTGAGTTGCACTTTTCTGAATACAAGTGCTTTACATTGTTGATTAAATTTATTCCTATTTGACTTTTTTTGTCGTATTTTATTTTCACCCGTTTTGATACTTTTAGTTACTTTTATTGATATAATCTTCATTTCTAGACTCTCCTTCAGTCCTCTCTATCCTGTCTTTTATTTTCAGCCACTAGCACACCTTTAGCATTTCCTGAAAATCTGGTCTCTTGCTTATAAATTTTCTCAGTTTCTGTTTATCTGTGAATATTCTAATTTTGCCCTCATTTTTTAAAAACAATCTCCTGGATATAAGATTCTTCACTGAAAGTTTTTCTATTGTAGTATCTCAAATATATCAAACCACTGTCTTCTACCCTCCATGGTTTCTGGTGAGAAATCAGCACTTAATCTTATTGGGTATCCCTTATATGTTATGCCTTGCTTTTCTCTTGCTGTTCTCAGAATTCTCTCTTTGTATTTCGCATTTGACATTCTGATGCGTATGTGTCTCAGAGTTGGTCTATTCAGATTTTTTCACATGGCAGTATGTTGTGCTTCTTGGACATGGATATCTATGACCTTCAATAAGGTTGGGAAATTTTCTACCAATATTTATTCAAATATTCCCTTTTCCCCTTTTCCCTTCTCTTCTCCTTCAGGGAAATCCATGGCACGTATGTTTGCATGCCTTTTGCTGTCATTTAGTTCCCTGAGACCTTGTTCAATTTTTTCCCATTCTTTTCTTCATCTGTTCTTTTGTGTGTTCACTTTCAGGGGCCATTTCTTTGAGCTCATCAATCCTTTCTTCTGCTTCCTCAAATCTGCTATTATATGATTCCAGTGCTTTTAAAATTTCATTGATTGCACCTTTCATTCCCATAAGATCTGCAATTTTTCTATGTATGCTTTCAAATTATTCTTTTGCTCATCCAGTGTCTTCTTAATTTCATTAATCTCTTCAGCCATCTCACTGAATTTATTAAGGAGATTTTTTTGAACAACTATGATTTTTGTGTCCCAACTCCTTTATGTCATCTGGAGGCTTATCTTGTTCCTTTAACTGGGCTATATCTTCCTGTTTCTTGGTGTGGATTCCAATTTTTTCTTGGTGTCTTGACATCTGGATTACTATAGTATCTATTCTGGGTGCAGTTTTTCTCTTTAGTTTAGGGCTTCCTGCCCTTTCTCCCTTGCTGGTTGTGCAGTAGGAGCCAAGGTTGTAATTGGTGCTTTAGGCTGTTAAGGCTCAAGCTGCCATCATTGTGCCAGGGACCAATGAAGCTTCTCCCAACTTTCTCCTTTGCCAGGGGTAGGGACAGAGTCACAGTTGTGTGGAATAATCTAAGTCATGCAGGCCTAGATTGTAGTTGCCCAGAGAGACTGATGAAGCTTCATGCTCCTTTCTCCCCTGCCTGGGGCAGGCATAGAGCTGCAGGTGTGGGCAGCAATCTATGCAGTGTGGGTCCAAGATGACTACAGTTGCCCTGGTAGACTTTTGATTTTCAGCCTGTGCCAGCCAAAGGTGCCTGCCGTAACCTGGATAGGCTGGCGCAGGGACCGACATCCTCCTCCCTGCCAGAGGTGGGGCTGAAGCCTAGTTTGGGCTGCAGAAGATATGGATGAAAGAAACTGGGTCCTACTGTCACTGTGACTTTAGGCCCTGGCTTCCCCTCATGCTGGGGGTGGAGTAAAAATGCAGGCCACTGACCTCTTTCCCGCTTTGGCAGATTCACACCCCAGCTGTTTCCAGGATTATACTCTAGCCAGCTGAGTCTACCAATCAGTAGTTGAAATCAGCAGCCAGCGGTTTCTTCCTCCCCTGTTTTTGGGAAATGGAGCTTCCAATTCCAGCCACAGAATAACTCCTGGGGCGGCTCTTGCCACCAGAGTAGGATAATCACTGGCCTCCACAGCTTGGCTGGTAATTTCCCAGAGGCTTGCATAGGTCCCTGCAGCTTCCTCCCTGCTGGAGATGGCACTGGGGCCTAGGCTAGACCTGTAATCAGATCTGGATGGAAAGAAGCCGGTCTCCACCAGCACTGTGATTTTCTGTCCACCCTACTTCCCCTCATGCCAGGCATGGAGTTAAGATGGTGGTTCCCTGCCTCTTTTTGACTTGGACAGACTCAAACTTAAGCTTTAGCCTGCTGAATTTACTTATCAGTAGCTGAAATTGGTGCCCAAACGTCTCTTCCTCCCCCATTTTTGGGAAGTGGAGCTTTCAATTCCAGCTGTGTAACAGCTCCTGAGGTGGCTTGTGCCTCCAGTGGAGGATGGGCAATGGCCTCTGTGGTGTGGAGCAATCTACTTATGAATCTTCTCTGCAGCTTGGCAGTCTCCTCCTTCCATTTCTTCAAAGATGTTGCAGGATGCTCTTCTGACCTCCTGGAGCAGCCAAACAGGTGCTTCAGCTAACTCCAGATAGCTCTGAGTGTTTACTAACTGCCCTGTAGCAGAAGCTGACTCTAGGATCTCCTTACTCTGGTGCCATCTTGATGGTTCTCTCTTGCACGGTTTGTAAATGGGTTGTTTTTCTTTTTATTTTTGAGATATATAATTTCTTTATATATGCTGGATATTAGGATCCTATCAGATATATGGCAACCAAATATTTTCTCCAATTGGGTAAGCTCTCTTTTCACTTTCTTGATAAACTCCTTTGAGGTGCAAAAGTCTTTAATTTTGAGGAGGTTGCATTTATCTATTTTTTCTTTTACTGCTCATGCTTTGGGTGTGAAGTTCATGAAGCCATTTCCTATTACAAGTTCCTGTAGATGATTTCCTATATTGTTTTCCAAGGTCTTTATATTCTTGGCTCTTATATTTAGATCTTTCATATATCTTGAGTTGATTTTTGTAAAAGGTGTGAGATGGTATTCCTCTCTCATTCTTTTACATATGGATATCCAGTTCTCCAAGCACCATTTGTTGAAGAGGCCATTCTCTCCCAGTTGAGTGGGTTTGGTGGCCTTGTTGAATATCATACCTGTATATGCGAGGATCTATAGCACAACTCTCAGTTTGGTTCCATTGGTCAGTATGTCTATACTTGTGCCAATACCATTCCGTTTTGACCACTGTAGCATTGAAGTATGTTTTAAAGTCAGGTAGTGTGATTCCTCTGATTTCATTTTTCTTTTTCAATATGTCTTTAGCTATTTGGGGCCTCTTTTACTTCCAAATAAATTTCATAGTTAGTTTTTCCAATTCTTTTTTTAAAATGCTGTGTTGATTTTTATTGAGATTACATTGAATTTGTAGATCAGTTTTGGTAGGATAGGCATCTTAATGATATTTAGTCTTTCTATCCATGAACAGGGAATATTCTTTCATTTATATAAGTCTTCTTTGATTTCCTTTAACAGTGTTGTGTAGTTTTCTGTGTATCAGTCTTTTACATCTTCAGTTAAATTTCTTCCTAGGCATTTGATTTTTTAAATTTACTTTGTATATGGTATTTTTTCTTGATTTCCTCCTCAGATTGCTCATTATTGTTATACAGAAATGCTACTAATTTTTGTGCATTGATCTTAAAACCTGCGACTTTACTGAACTCATTTATAAATTCTAGAAGCTCTGTTGTAGATTTCTCAGGGTGTTCTGTGTATAGGATCATGTCGTCTGAAAATAGTGAAATTTTTACTACTTCATTTCCAATATGGATGCCTTTTATATCTGTTTCTTGCCTCAGCACTTGAGCAAGTACTTCTAACATAATGCTAAATAGGAGGTGTGACAGTGGGCATCCCTGTCTTGTTCCCAACCTTAGAGGGAAAGATTTTAGGATTTCACCATTGTATATGATGTTAGCTGTGGCTTTTTCATATATACCCTTTATCATGTTCAGAAAGTTTCCTTCTATTCCTATCTTTTACAGTGTTTTTTAATCAGGAAATGGTGCTGTATTTTGTCGAATGCTTTTGCTGCATCTATAAATATGATCATGTGATTTTTTCCTTCGATCTTTTTATGTGGTGTATTACAGTGGTTGATTTTCTTATGTTGAATCATCCTTGCATACCATGGATGAAACCTACTTGGTCATGGTGAATAATTCATTTGATGTATTGTTGAATACAATTAGCAAGTGTTTTGTTGAGGATTTATCATCAAGTTTCTTTAGAAAGATTTGTCTGTAATTTTCCTTTCTTGTGGTGTCTTTGTTTGGCTTTGGTATTAGGGTAATGTTGGCCTCATAGAATAAGTTAGGCAATATTCCTTCTATTTCAGTTTTTAAAAGAGTTTAAGCAAGATTGGGGTTAGTACTTTCCAGAAAGTTTGGTAGAATTCACCTGTGAAGCCACCTGGGCCGGGGCTCTTCTTAGCTGGGATGTTTTTAATGACTGACTCTATCTCTTTACTTGTGATTGATTTTTTGAGATCATCAATTTCTTCTTTGGTCAATGTAGGCTGCTTATGTGTTCCTAGGAATTTGTCCATTTCCTCTAAATTGTCCATCTTGTTGGCATATATTTTTTCAAAGTATCCTCTTATGGTACTCTTTATTTCTGTGGGGTCAGTGGTGATATCCTCCTTTCCTTTCTTATTTTGTATATTTGAATATTCTCTCTTCTTCTCTTTTTGGTTAGCTGATGGTTTGTCAATTATATTGATCATCTCAAAGAACAAGCTCTTTGTTTTGTTTATTTTTTCTACTGCTTTTTTATTTTCTATTTCATTTAGTTCTGCTCTGATTTTTGTTATTTCTTTCTTTCTTCTTCCTTTGGGATTAACTTGTTGTTTTTTACTAATTCCTACAAGTTTGCAGTTAGGGCTTCTATTTTAGTTCTTTCTTCCTTTTTTAATATACAAATTTATGACCATGAATTTCCCTGTCAGTAAAGCTTTTGCTGCATCCCATAAGTTTTGATAGGTTCTTTTGTCATTTTCATTACTTTCAAAGTTGTTGCTGATTTCTTTTGAGAATTCCTACTTGGCCCACTGTTTGTCTAAGAGTGTGCTGCTTAACTTCCATATCTTTGTGCCTGATCTGGTTCTCTGGCCCTTGCAGATTTCCAGTTTCATTCCATTGTGGTCAGAGAAATTATTTTGTATGATTTCAATCTTTCTGAATTCATTGAGACTTTCTCTGTGGCCTAGCATGTGTTCTATCTTGAAGAATGAGCCATGTGCCCTTGAGAAAAATGTATATCCTTATGTATTTGGATATAGTGTTCTGTATATGTCTATTAGGTCCAGATCCTCTAATATATTATTCAAGAACTTTTTTCCTTCTTGATTCTCTGTTCAGATGTTCTGTCTAAGTGTGATAACAGTGTATTTAAGTCCCACACAATAATTGTAGAGGCATCTATTCCTCCACTTAGTTTTTCCAGTGTTTGCCTCATGTATTTTGAGTCACCCTCAAATATTTGTGGTTGTTCTTTCTTCTTGAAAGATTACCCCTTTTGCTAATATATAGTGTCCACCTTTGTCTCTCACAATAGCTTTGCATTTAAAGTCTATTTTGTCTGATATTAGCATAGCTGCTCCTGTCCCTTTTTGGTTATCCTTTGCTTGAAAGATTGTTTTCCAGCCATTCACTTTCAACCTCCTTGAATCCCTGGGTCTAAGGTGGGTTTCTTGTAGGCAGTATATAGATGAGTCATATTTCCTTATCAATTCTCTCAATCTGCATCTCTTGACAGGTGATTTTAATCCATTAACATTCATTGTTATTACCCTCGAGGAATTACTTACATTAGCCATATTTTCTTTGGATTTATGTGTGCCATATGTTGTTTTTATATCTCTGTTTGTCTTTTTAGTTGTTCTTACACTCTCCTCCAACTCAGTTTCCCCTGTTTTTTTTTTCTTTCAACCTGCAGAACTCCCTTTAGTATTTCTTGAAGAATAGTTTTCTTGTTGAAAAACTCTGAATTTCTGTTTATCTGTGAATATTTTGAACTCTCCATCATTTTTTAAATTTATTGAAATATATCACTCATACATAAACATACCTAAACAGTAAATGTATAATAGTTGTGAACTTACAAAACAAACATATATAACATCAAACAAACATATATAACATCTCACCCTACCACCAATAACTTATATAGTTTTTAAATCCTTTTAACTAATGATTAAAGAGCATTGTCAAAATTTTACTACTAAACAAAGTATTTTTCCCCTAACCAATCTAATTATTACTATCTTTATATCATTTATATATGAACATACATAAAGAATTAAGTGTATAGTAAAAGGTGTGAACTTACAAAGCAAACATGCATAACATCATACAGGGGTCCCCTACATCAACCCTCCAACTACACCTTATATTGTCATGAGATGTTTGTTACAAACTATGAAAGAACACTGTCAGAATCTTACTACTAATCATAGTTCTTATCTTACAAATGCTGTGTTTTTCCCCCAACCCACCCTATTATTATTTTTAAAATATGTTTTCTTATGACAGAAGTTATAAACTTATAAAACAATCATGCATATGTGCAGAATTCCCAAAGAACACCCCTCCATCAACACACCACAATGTGGTATGTCATTTGCTACAGATAGAGTAATATGATCGGATTATTGCCATGTCCACAGTGTACATTTGGCTCACATTTTCCATACTACCTCAGTATCAACACAGTACATCTTTTGCATAGGTGCAAGAATATTATATTGTTACTGCTAACCACAGTCCACAGGTTATTCCAGCTCTATTTTTTCCCATGCTCCGACACATTCCCAACACCCTGCAATAGTGATATACATTTGTTCTAGCTCACAAAGGACACTCTTGCATCTGTACCATCAACCACAATTCTCATCCACCTCTTGGTTTACTGTGCTACCCAGTTCCTAAATTATTCTCAAGCATTCTGTCAATTGGCATTTATATAACTATACTACCATTTTCAGGCACATCCCCATTTATAAACTAGCTGTTACTCACTGTGTGTTACCATTCACTCTATACATTTCCAAAATTTTACAGTAAAGCTAATGAAAACCTCTACATACATTAAACATCAGTAGTCCACTCAGTCCTTCTCTTATCTCCTTTAAGAATCCCCCACCTACCACCAGGTCTTGAAGATATTTTCCAATAATTTCTTCTAGAAGTTTTATGGTTCTTGCTTTTATTTTTAGTTTTTTTTTTTATCCATTTTGAGTTAGTTTTTGGATAAGGTGTGAGATAGGTGTCCTCTCTCCTTCTTTCAGCTATGGATATCCAATTCTTTCAGCACCATTTGTTGAATGGATTGTTCTTCCTGAGCTGTGTGAGTTTGAAGGCCTAGTCAAAAATCACTTAACCATACCTGTGAGGGTCTGTTTCTGAACCATACATTTGGTTCCATTGGTCTATTGTGTCTGTCTTTAGGCCAGTACCATGTTGTTTTTACCACTATAGGGAGGTATTATGATTTAAAGTCTGGAGATGAGGGTTCACCTTTCCTTTTTATGATGTTTCTGGTTATTCAGGACTCTTTACCCTTCCAAATAAATTTAATGACCGTGTTTTCAATTTTTTCTTTAATGCTGGTGGAATTTTTATTGGTATTGCAATAAATCTGTATATCAATTTGAGTAGAATTGACATCTTAATGATATTTAGTCTTCTAATCCATGAGCATACAATGTTCTTCCAGTTATTTAGGGCTTTTTTGATTTGTTCAACATTGAGTTGCAGTTTTCTGAATACAAGTGCTTTACATCATTGGTTAAGTTTATTCCTGACTATTTGAGTTTTATCTGTAATATTTTATTTTCACCACTCTTTTTGACACTTTTAGTTACTTTTATTGATATAATCTTCATTTCTAGACTCTCTTCCAGGCCCCTCTCTCTTGTCTTTTCTTTTCAAACTCTAGCACACCCTTTAGTATTTCCTGAAAATCTGGTCTCTTGCTTAGAAATTCTCTCAGTTTCTGTTTATCTGAGAATATTCTAATTTCACCCTCATTTTTGAAAGACAGTCTTGCTGGATATAAGATTTTTGGCTAGAAGTTTTTCTCTTGTAGTATCTTAAATATATCAGACCACTGTCTTCTTGCCTCTGTGGTTTCTGGTGAGAAATCAGCACTTAATCTTATTGGATATTCCTTACATGTTATGCATTGTTTTCTCTTGGTGCTCTTATAATTTTCTCTTTGTCTTTGTCTTTTGACATTCTGATGAGTATGTGTCTTTGAGTTTGTCTATTTGGATTTTTTCAGATGGGAGTACATTGGGCTTCTTGGACAGGGATATCTATGTCCTTCAATAGGGTTGGGAAATTTTCTACCATTTCTTTAAATATTCCTTCTGCCCCTTTTCCCTTCTCTTCTCCTTCTGGGACACCCACAACATGTATGTTTGCATGCCTTTTGCTGTCATTTAGTTCCCTGAGAACTTTTTCAATTTTTTCCATTCTTTTCTTCATCTGTTCTTTTGTATGTTCACTTTCAGAGGTCATTTCTTTGAGCCCACCAATTCTTTCTTCTGCCTCCTCAAATCTGCTATTATATGATTCTAATGTTTTAAAATTTTCATTTATTGAACCTTTCATTCCCATAAGATCTGATAGTTTTCTATGTATGCTTTCAAATTCTTCTTTGTGCTCATCCAATGTCTTCTTAATATTCTTAGTCTTTTTAGCCATCTTATTGAATTTATTAAGGAGATTTGTTTGAACATCTATAATTAGTTGTCTTAACTCCTTTATGTCATCTGGAGGCTTATCTTTTTCCTTTAACTGGGACATAGCTTCCTGTGTCTTGGTGTGGATTGTAATTTTTGGTTGGTATCTTCACATCTGGCTTACTAGAGTATTTTTTCTAGGTGCAGTTTTTCTCTCTAGCTGAGGGCTTCTTTTCATTTCTCCCTTGCTGGTTATGCAGTAGGAGCCAAGCATGTAGTTGGTGCTATAAGCTGTGAGACTCAAGCTGCCCTCATTGCACCAGGGACCAATGGAGCTTCTTCCAAATTTCTCCTTTGCCAGAGGTAAGTACAGAATCACAGCTATGCGGAATAATCCAAGTGCAGGCCTAGACTGTAGTTGCCCAGAGAGACTGATGAAGCTTCACATCCCTTTCTCCCCTACCTGGGGCAGAGATGGAGCTTCAGGTGTGGGCAGCAATCAATGCAGTGCGGGTCCAAGATGACCACAGTTGCCCTGGTAGACTTCTCATAGTTTTCAGTCTATGCAAGCCAAACTTTCCTCCCATTATCTGTATATTCTGGTACAGGGCTCCTCAGCCTCCTCACTGCTAGAGGCATTGCTGAAGCCTAGGCAGGCTGCAGGCTGATCTATGTGAAAGAAACTGGTTCCTGCCCACACTGAGGGTTTCAGTCAGCCCGGCTTCCCCTCAGGCTGGGGACGGAGTCAGAATGGCGAATACTGTCCTCTTTTTGACTTGGGCTGATTCTCACCCCAGCTGAAATCAGCAGCCCACCATCTCCTCCTCCCCTGTTTCTGGGAAGTGGAGCTTCCAATTCCCATCACAGAGCAGCTCCTGGGGTGGCTCGTGCTGCCAGAGTAGGATAATCACCTGCCTCCATAGCTTGGCCAGAAATTTCCCGGAGAGGCTGGTGCAGGTCCCCTCATCTTCCTCCCTGCTGGAGGTGGCACTAGGGCCTAGGCTAGACCTGCAATATGATTTGTATGGGAAGAAGCTGGTCCCCACCAGCACTGGGATTCTCAGTCCACCCCACTTCCTCTTGTGCCAGACGTGGAGTTAAGATGGCAGCTCCCAGCCTCTTTCTGACCTGGACAGGCTCAAACCTTAGCTGTTCTCAGGATCATACTGTAGCCCACTGAATTTCCTCATCATAGTTGAAGTTGGTGCCCAACTGTCTCTTCCTCCCCCATTTTGGGGAAGTGGAGCTTTCAATTCCAACCATGGAACAGCTCCTGAGGCAGCTTGTGCCTCCAGTGGAGGATGGGCACTGGCCTCCCTGGCGTGGAGCACTCTATTTATGAGTCTTCTCTGCAGACGGGCAGTCAAAACAGGTGCTTCAGCTAACTCTAGAGAGCTCTGGGTGTTTGTGAACTGCCCTGTAGCAGGAGCTGACTCTAGGAGCTCCTTACTCCACCACCATCTTGCTGGTTCTCCCTCTCCATCATTTTTGAATGCCAGTTTTGCTGGACAGAGAATTCTTAGCTGGAAGTTTGTTTTCTTTCAGCACCTTAACTATGTCATACCACTGCTTTCTTGCCTCCATGGTTTCAGATGAGAAATGAGCATTAATCTCATTGTACTTCCCTTGTATGTGATGGTTCTCTTTTCTCTTGCTACCTTCATTATTTTCTCTTTGTCTTGAGCATTGGATAATTTAACAAGTATATGTCTTGGAATAGGCCCATTGTTATTTATACTGTTTGGGAGTATGCAGTGCTTACTGTACATGAACATCCATCTCCCTCAATAGGGTTTGGGAAGTTTTCAGCCATTCTTTCCTCCAACACCCCTTCTGTCCCTTTTCCCTTCTCTTCTCCTTCAGGGATGCAAATAATACATATATTTGTGCATTTTGTGTTGTCATTCAAATCCCTAAGTCCCTGCTGGATTTTTTCTATTTTTTTAATCTATCAATTTTACTAACTGTTTGATTTCAGATGTACTGTCTTCCACATTACTAATTCTTTCCTTTGCCTGTTCAAATCTGCTGTTATTTGCTGAGAGTGTATTTTTTATTTCTTAGATTGTGCCATTCATCACCATCATATTCGTTATCTTTTTGCATATGCTTACAATTTCTTCAGTATGCTCTCCAATTGTTTTCTTAATAACCTTAATCTCTTCCTTCACTTCATTAAGTTGGTCTATGATATTTGTTTGGACAGCTTTGATTAGTTGTTTGATGTTCAGCTCCTCTTCCTGATTTTTAGTTTGTTCATTGAACTGGGCCATGTCTTCCTGATCATTGGTATGGTTTGTAATTTTTTGTTGCTTTCTGGTCATCATTTTATCTTGATGGGTTTGTTCAGTTGATTAGCTTCTCTATCTAGTCTTGGATTTTATTTAGTTGCTATTTTTTGTGTGTGTTAAGTTTTCTCTTTGACACTTTGTTCTTCTTATTCTATTTCCTTGTTGTTGTTTAAATTCCCTTGAAGAAAAATGATTAGGGCCAGGGAAAGCAAAAGAGGTAAGAAAAGAAAAAGTATAATAATAATATTGATAGTAAAAGTTAGCAGAAGAACCATATAAAACCTAGGAGAATGAATATTAAAATCATTAAAGCAGTGTAGAGTTATAAGAACAAAAATTGGTGTACGCACAATGAAATAGGAAACTGAATATGGAGTAGAACCATAGTTTGAATTAAAAGGCCAGTGTGATGAGGAGAGAGGGAAAGCGGAAAGAAAGAACAAAAACGGAAAGAGTTAATAATAGATAGAAAACAGAATAGAAGTGTTAGAAATAAAAAGTCAGAAAAATTGGGGGCTAAACAAAGAGAAGTTGAATGTAAGGGCAACAACAGAAAGTGGAAGAGAAAAAGATGTAGGAGGGAAAAGAGACAAAATTGGTAGCCAAAATCAGTACACACAGAAAAGAGGAAATTGAGGAAAAGGAAACAGCAAACAAGTAAAAAGCTGGCAGCACCTAATATTTAAAAAGGGAGGGTGGATAAAGAGGAAGGAAAGACAAGAAAAAAAAAAAAAACAGACAAACCCACAAGCAAGGAGTCAACCAAACACTAAGGTAAAACAGACTTCCCTCTCAAGCTCCTGTGGAGCTTGTCAGGCTACCAGTGTTTATCAATCAATTACCCTGCAGCTTTCTCACTGCAGATTTTGAAGTGGGTTTTAGTGAGTGAACTAAGTTAAATTATATAACAAAAGTAACTTTTTTTTTTTTTAGGGAAAATAAGAGACCCAAGAGAAGCTAATACAAGGATAATGTCTATGTTTTCCCTGTCCTAAAGTATCATCTAGATATTTAATATCCCAGTGGGTCACTACTTTAAGAGGAGCCGGGAATTAAACTAGAGACCTTGTATATTCGAGGCTGAAACTCCTTCATGGAGCCAAACCTACTTGCTGCGTTGATTAGCTCTTCAGAATGAGTCCCTTTCCCTAGGGCAGGATTGACTCTGCAATTGGATAAACTGCTAATTACGAATCTGTCCTCCCCTCCCCGTTTTTTTTCTAACTGTTTTCTCTCCTGGGGCAGCAGGAAGCAATAACCTGCATGAGCGTTTCCTTTTGAAATTCAAATGGGACCCTGGTGACTTAACTCACCACAGAAAAAAATGACTCTCAGTCTCTTTGAGAGAGAGCACCCACACCTTGCTGGAAACCCTAAATATGCTCTTGGAAGCTTATTAACCAATTCCTACTGTCCCCCTCCCTTAGGTGAGTTGCACAGGACTAGTTAGTTACCTGACTCCACTTTCTCCCAGACCAATTTTCCCTATCCCAGGGAGGTTAGGTAAATTAGGATGCCTCAACAGATTCACCTCTCCCCTTTTCCTGGTTTCTCCTCAAGCCAGTTGGTATGCTCCTCAAAGCTCAAAAAAGGGCGTCCAGACAATTGAGCCCACACTAAGGGGATCCCTCTCCACCCTTCACCAGAACCCTTCCAGTCTCAGAATTTGTCTCTTCCATCTGACTGACCAGCAAGGGTCAGGAAATGCCATGTCTTCTTGCCCTGAGGGGCTTAGCCGTCCTACAGCTCCAGTCTCAAGTACCAGAAACTCATGGTTTTACCTTGAGCAATCACTCTTTGTTGCACTCTCTGCATATTGATGCCTTGGAGCCTCCTGCTTTGTGGGTTCCCAAAACAGTGCACTCAGGCAGGATTTTACCTCCACTCATCCATTTTTTTGTAGGAGAGATGATGTGGGTACATTTAATCCGATGCCATCTTGCCCCTCCTATGTTGGCTTTTATAAAAGGTATTTATTTGGGATCAAAGCTTACAGTTCCAAGGTCATGTAAAGTCCAACTTGAGGCACCATAAGAGGCACTTTCTCACCCAAGTCAGCTGCCACGTGTTGAAGCAAGATGGCAGGCGATCTCCACCTTGTCTCTGCCTTCCCCTCTGAGATTACTCTTTTAAACACAGCTGCTACATTTTTTCCCTAGTCCGGCTGCAAGCTGCGATAGGGCTTGTCTCTTTCCAGGCCTCCTATAAAAGCCTCAGCTGTTTGACTCTCTTCCCAAGTTCAACTGTAAGCTATCAGTCACATAGCAAGGCTGGTTTCCTCTTGAGTTGTTCTGTGATCCCAGCCTCTTGTGGGGGTTGTGCATACGCGGTCCTCCCTTTCACTTTGCAGAATCAGATATAACAGTTTACTTTTTTTCCTCTGTCTTTGTGAGTCCATTTATATCAGGTTCAGTAAGGGGGCAGAGACCCAACCTGAGTCACACCTCACAGACATAGAGCAATAAAAAGCCCTCAGCAATCTTATCAAGCAATCTAAACAAAGGCCCTCATCAACTGAATTTAAGGCAATCAAAGGGTATTACACTCAGAGAAATAGATTAGTTTACAATCTTTTCTTTTTGCCACATACCCCTTGGCTCAGATATTAATTTATAAGTTCTCTCCATTAAGAGAAACCCTTACGATGTAATTAAGGGAAGTGTTTCTGCCTTAGTCCTATTGAACTCTAGTTCTGATTGTGTCAGAATCATTGCTTTTGTGCATGTGTCTGGACTTCAAAGATTTTCAGTCTCTCTCGTCTCTAGATAGCTCACATATCACAGTGTGTCCAGATTTTTAACTGCTATTTTCCAGTTTTTGCTGAATATATCATACATTTCTGGAATATAACTTAGTCTCACTTGAATGTAAGCTCTTTGAGGACAGAAATCATGTCTGCTTTTCTCAACCCAACTTCCCCAGCAGCCAGGACACTGGGCCTGGCACTCAGTAGTCACCAATGGCTTCCATGTATGGATGTGAAGATTATTTTCAAGAGTGCATACCAAGGGGATAGCAGGTTAGCTGGGGCCTAACCCACCATTCTTGCTTACCAAGCCTGAACCCTGGTGGAGGCTGATTCCATTTGGGAAAGGGAGATTTTTAAAAAATTTACATAGAGGTGCTCTGGGTCCCCCCCCCCCCCACCCCGAGAGAGAAAATATCCATACCTAACCAGAGGACAAGCATTGTTTTAATTCACACAGAGGTTGCCTGTAGTGTGTCAGCGGTCCTGGAGGCAATGAAAAATAATTTCAATATAAATGAATCCCCTCCTTTTTCTATGCACACTCTGTAATTCTGGTGACAGCCTCAAGCTGACCTAGGAAGGAGTTTCCTCTCTCGGCATTTTATTTCTGCTCATTCCTATGTACTCTGTTTAGTGTGCAACAAATTACAAAGATTACATTATGGGGATATGCAATTTATACATTGTGAGATGAAAAAGAAAACTATTAAAGAGCTATGTCCCACATTGAAATTGTTCTGCATGATATTGCAATGACAGATACAAGCCATTATACATTTTGTCAAAACCTATAAAATTGCGTGGTGCAAAGTGTAAACCATGGTTAGTAGCAATGCTTCAATATGTGTCCCTCAATTGTGACAAATGTACCACACTAATGAAAGACGTTGTTAACAGGGGAAAGTCTGGCACGGGGAAGGGTGGGATATATGATAAACCCATATATTTTCTATGTAACATTTCTGAAATCGAAAGCTTTTTAAAAAATAAAGAAATAAAAAAGAGCTGTGTCCCAAGGGAACTTTCTGGGGGTGATAATAATGTTCTATATATTGATAGGAGTTCGAATTACATAGGTGTATGTATTTGTCAAAACACATGGACGGTCCACTTAAAATGTATGCAATATATTGTATGTAAATATTACCTCAATGGAAAAATTTATATTACCTCAATGGAAAAATTTAACCATAAACATAGCCATGCAACTGGAGAAAGACCTTGACCAAAAGGGGGAAAAGGTAAAGACAAATGAGTTTATATGGCTAAGAGACTTCAAAGTGAGTCAGGAGGTCATTCCAGGGTCATGCTTATGCTTGTTTGAGCAGGATCTCATTGACTGCCTCAAATAGTGGGACTCCTGAGGGCTCTGGAGACATCCAGACACAATAGTCAGGGCAGATAGCTCAGGAGTTGGGTGCCTCGCCAGTGGGCCCTACTTTGGGATTTATGCTCCCCGGTGTGACAGAGTTGAACTCAGGTGTGGTTTCCCTACACATGCGTCTTCTGACCTTAGTAATAGAATTAATAGGTGAATGTCCAAGAGACTTAAAATTTTGGGCTGCCTTGTACCAGCTGGGCTCTGAATCTCAACAGCGTTGCAATACCTACTCTCCAGTTCATTGGACTCACCCAGGGCAACTAACAAGGAGATGATGATGAACAATGATCATCCCAAGGACCCGAGAGAGTCTACAACTGCAAGCAAGAGAAGAGTGCCTACAACTGCAAGCAGGAGGATTGCATCCAGCATCCATGTGGAATCTAAGCCCCCTCTTGATATACATGTGGAGTGGACACAACCATTCCAAGGTCCACAGGATGGAGGAATAGAATATGGATTAGAGTGGACTTACTGATATTCTATTCATGAACTATTGTGATTAGTAATCGAAGATAATGTGGCATGGGTGTGGAGAAAGTGGCCATGGTGGCTGCTGCGTGTGGGGAATGGGAGGAAGAGATGAGATGTGAAGGCATTTTCTGGACTTGGAGTTGTCCTGGATGATGCTGCAGGGACAGTTACTGGACATTGTATGTCCTCCCATGGCCCACTGGGTGGAACGTGGGAGAGTGTGGGCTATGATATGGACCATTGACCATGACGTGCACTGGTGCTCAGAGATGTATTCACCAAATGCAATGAATGTCTCATGATGATGGAGGAGATTGTTGCTATGGGGGGAGGAGTGGGGTGAGGGGGTGGGGGGTATATGGGGACCTCATATATTTTTAATGTAATATTAAAAAAATAAATAAAGACAAAAAAATGAAAAAAAGAGTCCCATCCATCTGTCCTATGGGATTAAAGACCCCTCTCAATTAGATGTCAAGTGGGCATCACCATCCCAGAATCCTCAGGATTGGGGAATGAACTATGGACTAAAGTAGACTTACTGGTATTCTACTATTGACTTATAGTGATTCTAGCAATAGAAGAAATTGTATCATTGATGTGGAGGCAGTGGCCACTGGAGGTTCTGAGGGCAGGGAGAAGGAAAAACAGGTGTAATATGGGGGCATTTTTGGGACTTGGGAATTGTCCTGAATGACATTGCAATGACAGATACAGACCATTATATATTTTGCCATAACCTGCAAAATTGTGTGGGAGAGAGTGTAAACTACCTGTAAACTGTAATCCATGCTTAGTGGCAATGCTCCAAAATGTGTTCATCAACGGTAATGAATGTACCACACTAATGAAAATTATTGTTGATTAGGGAGAATGTGGGAAGTGTAGGGAGCAGGGCATGGGAATCCCCTCTATTTTTTAAGTAACATTTATGTAATCTAAGTATCTTGTAAAAAATAAATATATATTTTTAAAAATTTAACCATAAATGAATATTATACTTTAGTTAATTTTATGCATGCTTAAATATTTAATACCTATGTTGAGAGCATCAAAATAATATGGAGAGAGGATTGTGAGAAGATGGCATCAGATTAGGCAGGCAGGGATCAATTCTCTCACAGAAATGACAGTGAAAGGGCCAAAAGCTGTCTGAGAGACCTGCTTTGGAGGTCAGTAGACCAGAGCGTGTTCACAACTACCAGGAGGGTGAGGGTTGGAGAGACAAAGAACCTGAAACAACAAGCCCCTGCAGCAGCTGGAAAAGGCTCCCCTGCTCTGTCCCCAAGCTTTTAAACTGAGGGAAAAGATCTGGCTCACTGCAGCTGACTGAGAGAGGAACAGACATCTTCCTCCCTGTCAGCTATTATAAGTGAAGGGAAGGAGTCAGGGGGCTTTTCTTCAGTGAATTCAGCCAGCAGAGCCTGCTATGAATCTTGGCTCTAGCCAGACCAAAACACAGGAAAACAGAGATTTCTCTCTCTGCGGAAAGATGTTCCAACAAGTGCCATCTGCTAGCTGGTCTGGAAACTGCATAGACAAAAAACTGCTCTTGGTTCTTTCTGTACTCTAACTCCTGGGGGGAAATCTGTGCCCCATTAGTGATTGCCTGGCACGATTTTGTTAACAAAGGCTGGGTAATTTTAAAGACAGAATAAGTTGAACCAAATGTCAAAGGAGAGCTGTGAGGAAAAAAAACTATAGGCAAAAGAGAGAAATTGGCCATCAAAGTAAATTAACCAACATATTCAGATGCCTAGACATCAGAAAAATTTACAAGCCATACTACAAAAGAGGAAGAGATGACCCAGCCAAAGGAACAATCCAAATATCCTGAAGAGATTCAGTATTTAAGAGATTAATCAATTATAATCACATAATTCTCCTAAATCAATTTAAAGAATTGAAAGAAAATATGGCAAAAGAGATAAAGGATATTAAGGAGACACTGGGTGAGCATAAAGAACAATTTGAAAGCCTGCAAAGAAAAGTAACCAACCTTATGGGAATGAAAGACATGATGGATGAGATTGAAAATACATTAGAGGCACATAAGAGCATATTTGAATTGCTCAAAGATAGAATTAGTGATTTCGAAGACAAAACATCTGGACTTGAAAAGACAGGAGAAGAGAAGAGAATAAATTGAACAGGGCTCAGGGGATTGAATGACAACGCAAAACACACAAACATATGCATTATCAGTGTCCCAGAAGGAGAAAAGAATTGAAAAGGCACAGAAAGAATATAAAGGAAATAACGATTGAAAACTTCCCAACCCTTATGAAAAATATAAATATCAATATCCAAGAAGGACAACACACCCAAACCAGGAAGAGAGGATTCTGAAAGCAATAAGAGAGAAGCAAAACATTACATAAAAGGGAACCTTGATAAGCTGAAGTGCTGACCTCTCATCAGAAACCATGGAGGAGAGAAGAAAATGGTATGATGTATTTAAGGTACTGAAAGAGAAAAAATGCCAGGCACAAATTCTGTATCTGACAAAGCTGTCCTTCAAAAATGAGGTGTTCAAAAGGCTGTGAGTTCAAAGTCTTCACAGACAAATAAAAACTGATAGAATATCTTACCATAAAACCAGAATTACAAGAGAGTGCTGCAACGTGAAGGGAAAAAAACAAGGGTGAAAGACTTGGAGAAGAGCATAGAAATGAAAATTATTAGGAAGGATAAATAGACTAACAATAATACAATATAACAACAGAAAGCCAAAGATCAAAATGGATGAAGTAGGTAATGACTTTACAGTAGTAACATTGAATGTTAATGGTTTTAACTCCTCAACCAAAGATATATACTGATAGAATGAATTTTTAAAAATGTGAGTCATTTGTCTGTTGTCTATAAAAGACTCACCTCAGACATAAGAACGCAACCAGGTTAAAAGTGAAAGGTTAGAAAAAGATATTCCATGTAAATAGTAACCAAAAAAGAGCTGAAATAGTGATACTAATATTGGACAAAATAGATTTTGAATGCAAAACTGTTATAAGAGATGAAGAAGGTCATCATATATTAATAAAAGGGGCAAATCACCAAGAAGAAATAACTGTACTAAATATTTATGCACCTAACCTGAGGCACACACTGGCAGTGCTGAAGGGAGAAATAGATGTCTCTACAATAATATTGGGAGACTTCAATACACCACTCGCCATATTGGAACATCTGTACAGAGGATAAATATATAAAAAGCTTGAATAATTTAATAAATGAAATAGACCTAAAACATTCAATACACCACTTCAATACACCACTCGCCGTATTGGAACATCTGTACAGAGGATAAATATATAAAAAGCTTGAATAATTTAATAAATGAAATAGACCTAAAACATTTATAGAGCATTGCACCCTGAAACAGCAGGATGTACATTCTTTACAAGTGCTCATGGATCTACTCCAAGATAGATCATTTGTTGGGTCACAAGACAAGTCTCAATAAATTTAAATATATTGAAATTATCTTGTACCCCCACCAGATTACTGAATTCATTTATTAGCTCCAGGAGCTTTGTTGTGATTTTTCAGGATTTTCTATATAAAGGATCATATCATCTGCAAATAGGGAAAGCTTTACTTCTTCCTTTACAACTTCAGTGCCTTTTATTTCTTTTTCTTGCCTAATTGCTCTGGCAAGAACTTCCAGTACAATGTTGAATAAAAGCAGTGACAGTAGGCATCCTTGTCTTGTTCCAGATTGTAGAGGGATTAAGTAGAATGTTAGTTACGGCCTTTTCATATATGCCCTTTATTATGTTGAGGAAGTTTCCTACTATTCCTAATGTTTTACAGGTTTTTATCAATATGTCAAAAAACTTTTCTGTATCAATTGAGATGATCATGTGGTTTATTTTCTTCATTCTGTTAATGTGGTTTATTACATTTATTGATTTTCTCATGTTGAAATAACCTTGCATACCAGGGGTAAATTGTACTTGATCATGATGTATAATTCTCTTAATATGCTATTGGATTCATTTTGCTAGTATTTGTTGAGAATTTTCCATTTATATTCATAAGAGATATTGGTCTGTAGTTTTCTTTTCTTGTGGTATCTTTATCCAGCTTTGATATGAGGGTGATGTTGGTCTCATAGAATGAGTTAGGGAGTGTTCAGTTTTTTGGAAGAGTTTGAGCAGAATTGGAGTAAAGTCTTCTTGGAATGTTTGCTAGAATTCCACTGTGAAGCCATCTGGACTTTTCTTCATTGGGAGGTTTTGGATTACTGATTCAATTTCTTTATTAGTAATTGGTTTGTTGAGATCTCTTTCTTCTTGAGTCAGTGTAGGTAGTTTGTATGTTTCTAAGAATTTGTCCATTTCATCTATATAATCTAATTTATTGGCATATACTTGTTCATAGTATTCACTTGTAGTCCTTTTTATTTCAGCCAGGTCGGCAATAATGTCCCACACTTATTTCTGATTTTCATTATTTGTATCTTCTCTGTCAGTCTAATTTTTTTAATTGATTTTTTTCAAAGAACCAACTTTAGTTTTGTTGAGTCCATTGTTGTTGTTGTTTTTCCTATTTCATTTTTCTCTACCCTAATCTTTGGTATTTCCTTCCTTCTGCTTGCTTTGGGTTTAGTTTGCTCTTCTATTTCTAGTTCTTCCACTTTTGATGTTAGGTCTCTGATATGAAGTCTTTCTTCTTTTTTAATGTAGGCATTTAGGGAAGCAGATTAGGCCCAATGGGTAGGGCATCCACCTACCACATGGGAGGTCCAAGGTTCAAACCCAGGGCCTCCTGACCCATGTGATGAGCTAGCCCACATGCAGTGCTGATGCATCAAGGAGTGCCATGCCATGCAGGGGTGTCCTCCGCATAGGAGAACCCCATATACAAGGAGTGCACCCTGTAAGGAGAGCTGCCCAGTGCAAAAAAAGTGCAACCTGCCCAGGAATGGCACCGCACACACAAAGAGCTGACACAGCAAGATGATGCAACAAAATGAGACAGTGATTCCAGATGCCGCTGACAGGAATACAAGTGGACACAGAACACACAGTGAATGGAAATAGAAAACAGACAACTGATGGTGAGGGTGGGGCAGGGAAGGGGAGAGAAAAAAATGTAAGCATTTAGAGCTATAAATTTCCCTCATAGCATTGCCTTTGCTGCATCCCATGAGTTTTGGTATGTTGTATTTTTATTTTCACTTGCCTGAAGATATTTCCTAATTTCACTTCTCATTTCCTCTTTAACCCATTGGTTAAGTGTATGTTGTTCAATTTCCACACATTTGTGAGTTTTTCCTTTCTCCCTCTGTTATTGGTTTCTAGTTTCATTCAGTTCTGTTTGTAGAATACACATTGTAAGATTTCAATGTTTTTAAATTTACTGAGACTTGTTTTGTGACCCAGCATATGGTTTATCCTTGAGAATGATCCATGTGCAATTGAAAAGAATGTATATTCTGTTTTCATTGGGGGCAGTGTTCTATATATGTCTATTAGGTCTATTTAGTCTATCATTCAAGTTCTGTATGTCCTTATTTTTTTTTTAAGATTTATTTATTTCTCTCCCCTTCTCCCCCCCCCACCCCCGCCCCCGCCCCCGCCCCAGTTGTCTGTTCTCTGTGTCTTTTTGCTGTGTGTTCTTTGTTCGCTTCTGTTGTTGTCAGTGGCACGGGAATCTGTGTTTCTTTTTGTTGCGTCATCTTGTTGTGTCAGCTCTCCGTGTGTGCGGCACCATTCTTGGGCAGACTGCGCTTTCTTTCGCACTGGGCGGCTCTCCTTACGGGGTGCACTCCTTGAGCATGGGGCTCCCCTGCGCAGGGACACCCCTGCGTGGCACGGAACTCCTTGCGCGCATCAGCACTGCACGTGGGCCAGCTCCACATGGGTCAAGGAGGCCCGGGGTTTGAACCCCAGACCTCCCATGTGGTAGACGGACACCCTAACCACTGGGCCAAGTCCGCTTCCCTGTATGTCCTTATTGATTTTTTTACTAGATGGTCTATCCAGTATTGAGAGCGGTGCATTAATGTCTGCTAGTATTAATATGTGGAACTATCAACTTTTCCCTACAAATATGTCAGTATTTGCTTCACATATTTGGGGACTCTGTTGCTAGGTGCATATGTATTTATAATTGTTACATCATCCTGTTGAATTGTCTGCTTTATCACTAAGTAATGACCATCTTTATCCCTTGTAACTGTTTTTTACTTAGTCTATTTTATCTGATATTTGTACAGCCACCCCAGCTCTCTTTTGATTACTACTTGCATGGCATATTTTTCCAATCCTTTTACAATCAATCTACTTGTATCTTTGACTTTAATGTAAGTCTCTTGTAGACAGCATATATTTGGGTCATGCTTTTTTATCCATTCTGACAATCTCTGCCTTTGACTGCAGAATTTAATCCTTTACATTTAAGGTCACTACTGATAATACACATCTTTCTTCTGCCATTTTTCTATTTAGTGTTTGTGATCTTGTAACATTTTTGGCCCTCACATCAGTTAAAGCCTACTTTTATATTTACTTGCTTTCTTGTGTCATAACATATGGAGTGCCTTCTCATTTCTTTATGGATTTATTTTTTTATCTCTTTTCCTTGTGGTCAGCATGGGGTTAAAATATAACATCCATATATATATATATATATATATATATATATAATTATATTTGATTTGATACCAACTTAACCTCAATAGCATGCACATATACTTTTTGTATACCCTTCTGTCCCCCCATCATTTTTTGTACTTTTGCAACTTGTATCTTTATACACTGGATGTACAAAAACATGGATTTATCATTACTTTTTATGCATTTTCATTTTAGCACCTGTAGGAAGCAAGAAATGGAATTACATACCAAACAGTATGATACAATAATAGTGGCATTTATAATTACCCAAATGGTTACTTTTACTGCAGGTCTTTATTTCTTTATGCTTCTTTGAACCACTGTCTAGTGTCCTTTTGTTTCAGTCAGAAGAACTCCTTTTAGCATTGCTTGTAGGACATGTCTAGTGGTGATGTATTCCCTCAGTTTTTGCTTATCAAGAATGTCTTTATCTCTCACTCATTGTTGAAATAGAGTTTCACCAGATATAAAATTATTGGATTGCAGTTGTTTTACTTCAGCAATTTAAGCATTTCCATCCACTGCCTTCTTGCCTTCATGATTTATAACGAGACATTGGCACTCAATCTAACTGGGACTCCCTTGTATGTACCATGTTGCTTTTCTCTTGCAGCTTTTAGAACTTTCTCCTTGTCCTTTGCATTTGATAGTGTTAGCAATATATTATGGAGTGTATTTTTTCTTCATAGTTACCCTGTTTGATGATTTCTTAGTTTCTTAGATGTGAATATTCACAACTTTTGCTAAGTTTGGGAAGTTCTCTGTTATTATTTCTTTGACTATTCCTTCTGCCCCTTACACACATTCTTCTCCTTCTGGGAGTCCCATATTACATTTATATGTGTGCTTAATGATGTCCCATAGCTACCTTAGGCTATTTTCACTTTTAATATTTCTTTTTTTTTCTTTCTGCCCCTCAACCTGACTCATTTCAAGTGTCTTCAAGTTCACTGATCCTTCTTCTGCCAGCTCCAATCTGCTCTTAAAACTCTCCTGCACATTTTTCATTTCAGTTACTGTGATCTTCAAACCAGTATTTCTGTTTGGCTCCTTTTTAAAATTTCTGTCTCTTTACTTAGACTCTCATTATTTTCCTGGTATCCTTTAGTTCTTTCCTTAATTTCCTTAAGCATTTTTAAAATCATATTTTTAAAGGTTTTGTTCAGTATGTCCAAATTCTTATCTCCTTCATTGGTGTTTTCTGTACTTTATCCTCTTCCTTTAAATGCACCATCATTTCCTGTTTCTTTGCCTTGTACTCTTTTGTTGCACACTGTACGTTTTAATATTTTTAAATGTTAATACTGTGATTTATTCCCTGGGATGTCTGTTTGTTTCTTTTGTAACCTCTGGCTACAGCGGTTTTACTTGGAATTGTAGTTGTTTATTTTAGCTTATTTCCATCCCTTTACTTAATATTGTAAGTGTTACCTTAACTAGTGATTTATAACACTGCTGTAACCAAATGCTTGCTCCTCCTTTACAACCAGTTTGTTCTTACTCCAGCTAGCTTTTATCAATTTTCAAGGGCTTCGCAGGACAGTGCTTGCATAATCCTTATTAACTTTAACCAAAACATAACCATTCAATATATGCCAACTTAAATAACATCATTATCTCTACCTCCCTTTGTTTGAATCCCATAAAAACCCTAAACTCTTTAAACTTGGGGAGATAGATTTGAGCTTTCCTCTTGTCTCCTTGCTTGGCTGCCCTGCAATAATCCTGGTATCACAACATTGACTTCTATGCACACTTGGGCACGAGCCCACTGCTCAGTAACTGTTTTGTTACCAGCTGGCTATAAGACATGGATTTTCTTGAGCTTCAGATCTCCTATCAGGAAGGTCTGCCCAAGGCAAATGCAGTGTGCAGGGTTTGCCGTCTTTTGGGGCTCTGTCCTGTCTTTCTGGGGCTCTGTCCTGTCCTGGGCTTCTGTTTGTTAGTAGTTTTGGAGTTTCCCTGTTTACAGGAGTCTGGTTGCCCCTTCTGTTTCCCAGGAGGCAAACTTCCCTCCCCTGGGTATTTGAAGCCAGCAGAGCTTTGTCCCAGACTGTCTGCCTCTGTAATTTTATGCACTCTTTTCATTTTCTGCTGCTGCTTTTGCATGGAGGGCAAATTCTAGGAGGAGGATCACCCCCAGGGAGGATTTTCCCAAAATAGTCTTTCCCAGCCAAAACAGTTCCAGGTATCCATGAGGGGGCCACAGACTGGCTACAAAGTACCCTATGGAGGGGGTCAGAAAGGGTGCCAAAAAGTTTTCCACTGGCTCCCCAAAGCTAGTATTTCTTGACCTGCCCATTAAATGCAGACAGACCTTCAGTTGGGTTTCCCCACAGCCCTGAGGGAACCCCGCATCTTTAAATCTCCACCACCTCCACACTCGTCCAGCAAAATTGAAACGATGGCTGCCACTCTCTTTGTCCTGGATGGGTTGAGACAATATCTGCCCTCAGTGCTGTTAACCAGGGATCCAAATTTGCTAATCAAAAGCCATGATCAGGGAAGCAGATTTGGCTCAACTGATAGAGCATCTGCTTACCACATGGGAGGTCCAGGGTTCAAACCCCGGGCCTCCTTGACCCATGTGGAGCTGTCCCATGTGCAGTGCTGATGTGCACAAGGAGTGCTGTGCCATGCAGGCACTCCCACGTAGGGGAGCCCCATGGGCACTTGCTCCCCTTATGAGAGCCGCCCAGCACAAAAATAGTGCAGCCTGCCTAGGAGTGGCACCGCACACACGGAGAGCTGTCGCTGCAAGATGATGCAACGAAAAGAGACACAGATTCCTGGTGTCACTGACAAGAATACAAGTGGACACAGAAGAACACACAGTGAATGGACACAGAGAGCAGACAACTGGGTGGGGGCGGAAGGGGAGAGAAATAAAATAAAAATTAAATCTTTAAAAAAAAAAAGCCATGATCAGTGACCAGCTGTGCACACCTCTTTATTGGGGAAGAGGATTTTTATGTCCCTTTCTGTCACCAGCTGCTAGCCAGGGACTGGACCTAATGGCAGCCAGCTGTGAGAGTGGAGAAAAATAGGCACTGGTAGCCATCATGCAGACAGAGCAATTTACAGTTCTTTGCCATAATTTATCAGCCTCCTTCTCCCACTTTTTTCTGGATGCTCTATGGTGTTCTTCTGTATTCTAGAGTATCAAAATAGTTGTTTCCGATAGCTCCTGCCTCTTTAATAGTTGTTTTGTTGGAAGGAATGAATCCTTTAATTTCCTTCTTCCTCCACAGAAGTTCCGTATTTACTTAATTTTACAGATAAGAAAACTGAGTGATAAAGGTAAGTTCGTTATGTTTGCATGGGTATTTGATGGCAAAGCCAGAAGTAGAACTCAGGTTTCACTGCATGATCTAGGTCTTAAACTGTTCAGGAAAAGTGTTCAGCTAAACAATGGAGACTGCTTAAGAAAATCATAGGTTCCTGCTTTAAAATTCAGTTGTTTCTTTGCTTTCCACTGAACCTGATCTGATATTTTGATCCTTTTTTGGTCAAGTTCTTCCTTTCTAACAACCCTTATTACTTATTACATCACATTCACAGAGGCATCAAGGACTGGATTTTTGAGTGAATTTGCTTGGTATGGGGACAGTCAGAACGACACAGTTGACCAGCTTGTGGTTTGGATCCTCTTACACTCTTGCTACTTGAAGTGTGTTCCAAGGGCCAGCAGCATTGGCCTCCCCCTATAGAATATCAGGCTAAACCCAAGACCTTCTGAATTAGGATGTGCATTTTAACAGGATTGCTAGGGGATTCAAATACACATTAAAGTTGGAGAACTACTGCTCTGTAACTACCTGCGGAGTTTTAAAATATGGCCACAGTTATTCAACATCCCTCCCATTGAGATTTGGGGGTCTGTGTCCCTTCCTGTTGAATCTAGGCAAGCTGATGATTGGTTTGACCAATAGAATATGGTACAAGTGATACTGGATGACTCCCAAAAGGCGAGGTCATATTCCTCCTTATCCATTGGAATATTCGCTCTTAAAGCCCTGAGCAGCCATGTACAAAGTCCAACTGTCTTGAGCCCCAATGCTGGAGATGCTCTAGTCAACAGTTCTAACTGAGCCCAATTGTCCAATCATCTACATCAAGATACCAGAAATATGAGTTAGTCCATACTAGGCCAGCCAGACTAGTCCATCTGCTATCTGAACATTATGGAATGATTGCTGTTAACATCATGTAGAAGAAAGAATCACCGTAACAGGTCATTATAAAATGCTGTTTTAAGCCACTGTATTTTGGGGGGTACTTTGT
Source organism: Dasypus novemcinctus (assembly GCF_030445035.2). NCBI lineage: Eukaryota > Metazoa > Chordata > Mammalia > Cingulata > Dasypodidae > Dasypus > Dasypus novemcinctus. The sequence goes on from NC_080704.1 coordinate 54,328,606, forward strand.
TATATAGCAATAGGCAACTGGAGCATAGTCCTCATCCTTGGCCCCACTCCCACCTCACACACAAATGCTTGACAGCCACCGTGAGAGTCTGAATTATTTGGTCTGAGGGGCGACCTGGACAGTTGGATTTTTAAAACCTCCCCAGGTAATTTCACTATGCAACCAAGGTTGAGAACCCCTTCTCCATAAGCTATTATCTGTATTTTCTTGGACATATCCCTTAACCTTTTTGCAGTGATGTCTCTTGGATTTCATAAACTGAAAATGGGCATAATCACTTCTATTTCAGAGCACCCTTGTGATGTTTCCTTCCAGCTATCTGCTTGCCCCCTTGCCAGGAAGTTACTTGAATCAAATATTTTTCTTTAAGCTCATATTTAGTTTACCAATAATCGATGAGGATCTAATAAGATTTGGTGTTGAGACAGACACAGTAAATTGACTGAATCGATCTCTATTTTATACACTTTGCCTACCTCCACTATAGAGGCTATAAAAGCAGAAAACTCTATTTCCCAATCTCCATTGCAACTAAAGGTAACCATGTAACATATGCAGATGATTTCTAATGTCTCTTCTTCTTCCTTTGCCTCCTTTTCCTCCTGGAATGCAGACATGATGGTTGAAGGTGCAGCAGCCCTGTGTGACCATGAGGCAATGAGCATGAAGATGGAAGCCTGCATGCTAGAGATATCAGGAAAGACATATAGGAAGACTTGGACCTTGATGATGTTACCAGATGGCTTTGTCAGTTCTGGACTAGCTACCTCCAGACTTGTAGTTGTGTGATATGTTTTTAAAAAATAAAAACATGTGTAATCAAGTATTAGCAAGACTCTCTACTAATTATAGTTTAAAGAAGTAGTTCCCAACTCTGGCTGCACATAAGAATCACCTAAGTAGCTTTTAAATTCCTAATGCCCAAGCCCTTACCCCTGGCCAATTAAATCAGAATCTCCTGGGATGTAGTCAAGGCATCAGTATTATTTTGAATTTACCCAGATGATCCCAATGAGCAGCCAAAGATGAGAGTCGGCGATGTAAAACAGTGTTTCTCAAGCTATATTGTACATGTGAATCACCTGGAGATCTTGTTAATATATAGATTCTGATACAGTAGGTCTGGGTAAGACTTGAGATTCTGCATTTCTAACAAGCACTCAGGTAGTTCTGAAAACCACACTTTATAAGAAGAAAGTGTCTAAAGCTGCACTGTCCAATATGGTATCCACTAGCTGCATGTGGCTATTTAAACTTAATTAAAAGCAAATAAAATTAAATATCCAGTGCTTCAGTCACACTAACCAAATTCCAAGTGTTCAATAGCCACATGTGGCTATTGGCTACTGTTTTGGACAGCAAAGAATTTTAGAACATTTCCATCATCAAGAAAGGTCTGTTTTGATAGCACTGGTCTAAAGCATCCCTAACTGATACTATGTATTTTTAAAAGGGGGGAGGAGTGGGGTGAGGGAGGGAGGTATATGGGGACCTCATATTTTTTTAATGTAATATTAAAAAATAATAAATACAAAAAAATAAAAGATTTTCAACATAATAATAAAATAAATAAATAAATAAAATAAAAAGGGTTGAAGAGAGTAGTTTTAAAATTATCCTCCAAAGGCAAAATTGTATTCATTTACCTGCAAGAGCTAAGTTTGTTTCTGACTCACATTGAAGCTAGAGGGTTTTATTCTATAGGCACGCTTTTTGCTGAAACCACATGATAAGACTAAAACTATGCAGAATTTCCCCAAACGGATCACTGTGCAAAATTTCCCCAGACAGATCACGTTTCATGATCTTTCAATGTCAGGAAAGGAAATTTTTTCTGCAACTAACTGAAGCATTTACCAGGCCTGCAAATAGAAGGAAATACTGCAGAGATACAAATGAAAAATAGAAAATAATAAGCCAGAATGAAAAAGATCATTTCTATTATGTTTTCTAATAGCCATCACTGAATGGTATATAATGGGCTTTCTGGGTCACCTCATTTCAGGTGAAACCAGCAAACTGGAGGACTTTTATAGCCTAGAGGCCTCAAGGAGGTTTCTACATAATACGCATGAGACTATTAACAAAATTAACTTATACGGCAGTGCATTTTATGGGTGTCTGTCATCTGAATTTTTTCATATACTATTGTAAAAGTAAATAAAAACGAACAAAACAGGAACTCGCATATCCAAGTTATTATTTGTTTTTTGTGTTGTTTTTAGATTTATTTATTTCTCTCCCCTTCCCACCCCCAAGTTGTCTGCTCTCTGTGTCCATTCATTATGTGTTCTTCTGTGACCCCTTCTAGCCTTATCAGTGGCACCAGGAATCTGTGTTTCTTTTTGTTGCGTCATCTTGTTGCGTCAGCTCTCCGTGTGTGCGGCACCATTCCTGGGCAGGCTGCACTTTCTTTCGCGCTGGGCGGCTCTCCTTCCAGGGCGCACTCCTTGCGTGTGGGGCTCCCCTACGCGGGGAACAACCCTGTGTGGCAGGGCACTCCTTGAGCGCATCAGCACTGCGCATGGGCCAGCTCCACACGGGTCAAGGAGGCCCGGGGTTTGAACTGCGGACCTCTCATGTGGTAGGCGGACACCCTATCCATTGGGCCAAGTCCACTTCCCTTATTATTTGTTTAGATATTTTATTCTTTCAATTTTGTTTCAGTGGACCAAGACAATCTTCCATCTCTACCATCTGTGCATTAAAATCAGTGTATATACCTTAGATGGGATAAAACCATGTGTACAATGAGATTCACGGATACATATTCACATACAACATCACCTCTTCATGTATAGCCTTCTACTTGCTTATGCCTGGGTAGAAGTATGACTAGCTCTACAAAAAGCAAATTAGTTTTCTGCCCAAGTTTCCTCCTTCCCCATATTCAACCACGTGGATAGTAGAAGAACTACTATTAAAGTCCTTCCCTCAACCTTCTATTTCATCAGATAGTGAAATATCTGGTATCAGTCATATAGATTCACTATAGTTTATAGTGGAGATTATAGTTTTATGGAATCAATTTTCATAATGAAAATCTTTAAATATTAAGTGTGTCTCTTGAAGACCAGTGTCCATATATCAAGGAAAACTGTTAACACTAATATTGATAATTTTTAAAAAAATACCAAAAGCTCACAAATGGAAAAGAAAGCTATAAACCATTTGTTTCCCTATATAAATAATCTCTGGTCATATTTTTTTCATTCACTCATGAACTATTTGATGAGTTTCTCCCATGTACAAAACTCTGCAATTGAGTTAGTGAATTCACAAAGTCTGAGACCTGCGTCAATGACAGATTTCTTCTGCTTCAGCCACAGATTTAAGCTTTTCATAGAAAAGCTGGAAAAGTTGGAAAGCTGGAAAATCACACTCAGAAAATAGGTAGGGACCAAGGGAAGCCAGGCTGCCAGAAGAACAGCTCAAACTGTGTCCCCAAACCCTTCTATCAGGGGCACAAAAGCTGCTTCCTCTGATTCCTGGATGCTGCTGCTTATATTGTGACCATGGAATCCTGGGATCTCACTGGCGCTGCTGCCCTGGAGATTTGGTGTTACTGCTGCCATTGCTACCACTACCAGACAAGTCCTTCACTGTTATTAATTCTTGCCTCTCTAGCTTTCAATACAAAACACCAGGCTGATGTGTTTAACTGGCTAAGCCTAAGTTATTGCCTGACCCCTAGCTGCAAGAAAGAAGGGCAAAGCAAGTACCTGGCTTTTCAGATTTTTCACTAGAAGGTGTGCTCTGTCAAAAATATGGACATGGACAACATAGGTAGGGGGTTCAGATACTGGGCAACACAACAACCAAAAGGTAAATGTCCATCATGTGACTATCGAAAGAGTGGGCATTCAAAGGAAGATTACTTCTACTTAGTGCAATCAGAGAAAATTTTCTCCATAAGATGATTTTTAAAGTGAATCTTAGAAGATGGTGAGATAAGGGCTTAGGAAGATGGGGAAAAGAACATTGCAAGTGAGGGAACAGTATGAACAAATAAATACACAGAGTTTGGAAGATATAGAGGTAGGAAATGACAGGATTTCATTCCAATAAACATTTACTAAACACATGCAATGTACTCTGTTCAACACTGGCAACTAAGATGTGAAAGGCATAGTATTTTCCCTTAGGTGTTTACATCTAATTGGCAGAGACCCATTGATTACCTAAAAATTTTAATATACCCTGATAAGTGCTCTAATACAGTAAAGAAATCACAGACCAGGGTCACTTAAGCAGCCTTAAATAAATTAGGGAAGGCTTTACCAAGTTCACTGTGAAGGACAAAGTCAGAAGTAGCCAGGCAAAGAAATAGCAGCTGTGGGTGTACTGAGATTTGGAGAAACTTTCTGGTAGAAGGACTAGCATTCACAAAGGCATGGAGTTGAGAAAATATATTGTATGTTTGGGAAACTTCAGGAATTTGGGTATATCTTGTGGCTGAGTCACATGTTTGAGTCAAACATGACTGAAAATTCTTGGTTTTACATACAATGGAAAAATGTTGAGGTATATCGTGATTGGGTTGTATTTTAGAAAGACCACTGTATTGGCAATGAGGAGGATGGACTGTGGTGGGACCCAAACCAGAAGCCAGGAAACCAGTTTTATAGCTTAGCTTTTGCTGCATAAGGAACTGCCCCCAAAACTTAGTGACTTAAAAAAACAACCATTTGGGAAGTGGGTTTGGCCCAACAGATAGAGCGTCCGCCTACCACATAGGAGGTCCACGGTTCAAACCCAGGGCCTCCTGACCCATGTGATGAGCTGGCCCACGCGCAGTGTTGATGTGCCCAAGGAGTGCTGTGCCACGCAGGGGTGTCCCCCACATAGGGAAGCCCCACGCACAAGGAGTGCCCCCCATAAGGAGGGCCGTCCAGCTCAAAAAAAGTGCAGCCTGCCCAGGAATGGCGCCGCACACACAGAGAGCTGATGCAGCAAGATGACGCAACAAAACTGAGACACAGATTCCAGGTGCCACTGACACAAGCAGACACAGAAGATCACACAGCGAATGGACAGAGAGCAGACAACTGGGGGAGTGGGCAAGAAAGGGGAGAAAAAATAATCTTAAAAAAACACAACCTTTTATTTATATCACAATGTTGTAGTTTGGAAATTTGGGCTGGGCTTAGCTCAGCAATTCTTCTGATCTGGGCCAAGCTTGGCTGAGCTTGGCTGGGCCCACTCACACATTTGCTGTCAGTTGCTGGGTCAGCTGGGGACTGGCTGGTCTAGATGACTCAGATGACGAAGAGCTTATCTCTGTTCCATGTGGTTGGTCACCATCCATGAGGCTAGTCTGAGTTTGCCCACATGGCAGTAGGAATAAGGACAAGAGTAGAGGTACACAAGGTCCCTTGAGCCTCAGGCTTAGAACTCACACAATGTTGCTTCCACTGCAAAGTAAGTCACAATGCCGGCCCAGATTCAAGGACTAGAGAAAGAGATTCCACTTCTTGAGGGAAGGAGGTGCAATTATTTGTGCCCATTTTTACAATCCACCACACCAGTGAGGATGTAATTTTTGTCATTCAGAAGGAAATACATGATAATAACTAAACCAAAATAATGCCAATGAGGATGCAGGGGAGACTAACTTGGGACAAGTGATCAGACTTGGTGATTGAATGGGTTCTCTGGTTCTGACTTGAGCAATGGGTGGTATCATTTAGAAAATGAGTGTGAGGTGCAGTGCTGATGGTCAATCTGACCTAATCATATCATTAATATGTTCAGAATAACCTCTCTTACAGTCTAAACTCTTGTTCTTGCATGCCCAGCCTTTAGAGTTTGCTACTATGATGAAACATCCTTATCTGCTCATGAATAAAATAAAATAACAGAAGTAGTAGAAGGGATACCTCTGTGTAGGAGTTATCTATGGCTCTAGCAAGAAATAACTTTTACTGTGCTTCTAAGTAGCCAAGAAATAGAGTAGAGGCAATTTTTTCCTGTTTGGGGGGCTTGCATCTGGGGCCTTTTCAGAGGGGCTGTTCCCATTTGCTTGAAATGCCTTACCATCCCATGTCTATGCTTGTCGTTCTGTGTCTGGCTCCTTCTCATGTTTCAACTTTCAGTTTACATGTCTTGTTTGCAAAAGGACCTTTCCTGACCAGCCTATCTAAATATACCCCTAAATCTGACAGTTATTTTCTATTATAGCACCCTGGTTAATTCTTTCTCAGCAATTTTCCCAATCTAGTTTTATCTTGGTTTGATTTATTTGTTGCTTTTGTATCTCCCATTATATTAAAATGCAACCACTTTATCACAGAAGGGTCACAACTGTAGCAGGGGAGGATCACTGGTGCAGGCCGTCAATCTTGGGGCAATTTGTGGGGAGGGGTGCACCTGGGGCATGACTCTATGACGTGAATATGTTCAAGTGGTCATGGGGCATTGTCATGGTATATGGAGACCCACACAATAACCAAAGAATATTGAATTCACATCCTGGGAAGTCCTGCTACGTTCTCTAATAGAGCAGCAAGAATCACCCAAGTACATGGGCAGTGCCTAGCAAAGGAGGACAGACCATTATACCAGGCCCTTGATTTTGATGGTTGTACATATGAACCTTTTCTTGTGAAATTGAAACTTAACTTAGTATTATATAGGCACTAAGAGTTACCACCTGACAGCCTCCTTGTTGGTCAAATGTGACCTCTCTCTAAGCCAAATTCAGCATATATAAACACATAACCTCCCCCCCAGCATATGATATGAACCTCCCTGGCACTGAGGGATTATTACCAAGCATGAACTAGCAATGGATTTCGAAAAAGACCTTGACCAAAAGGGGAAATATTAAATACAAATGAGTTTTTATGGCTAAGAGATTTCAAAGTGAGTTGGGAGGTCATTCCAGAGATTACACTTCTGCACATCTCAGCAGGATCTCATTGACTGCCACAGTAAATAGTGCCTCAAACAGCAGGGCTCCAGAGGACTCTAAGACATCTAGACACTATAGATAGGGCAGACAATCTCAGGGATTCAGCACCCTGTCAGTGGGCCTTAATTTGATTTATCCTTACTTTTTGTGCATTTGATTTTTTAAAAAGTTTTATTTAATTTATTTATTCCCTTCTCCAGCTCATTGTTTGCACTTGCTCATCTTCTCTTTAGGAGGCATCAGGAACTGAACCTGGGACCTTCCTTGTGGCAGAAAGGTGCTCAGTCACTTGAGCCAATATGCTCCCCAGTGTAACAGAGTTAGACTCATTTATAGGTTCTCTACACATGGCTCTTCTGCCCCCTTTACTGGAACCTATAATCAGCACTATACTTGATAAATATACGTCCCAGAGACTTAAATCTTCTGGCTGTTCATATGCTGGTTGAGCCCTGAATTTCAGTAGAACTGCATCACTTACTTTTCAGTTCATTGGACTCGCCCAGGACAACTAACAAAAGGATGATTACGGACAATGCCCATTCCAAAAAACAAAAACAAAGTATATGCAATTTCAAGCAAGACAGTTCCATTCATCTGCCCCATGGGATCTAAGACCCTCTCAATTTGAAACAGAGTGGGCATCACTGTCCCAAAATCCTCAAGATTGAGGAATATTGAGGAATTAGGGGGTATACAACTATGGACTAAAGTAGACTTACTATTATTCTAGCAGTGGAAGAACTTGTATCACTTAAATAAAGGCAGTGGCCACCAGAGGTTCTGAGGGGAGGGAGATGGAAGAATACATGTAACATGGGGGCATATTCAGGACATTGAAATTGTCCTGCATGACATTGCAATAATGGATATAGGCCATTATACATTTTGCCAAAGCCTATAAAATTGTGTGGTGCAGAGTGTAAAGTATTATATAAACTATATTCCATAATTAGTAGCAATGCTTCAATATGTGTTCATCAACTAACAAATGTTCCACACTAATGAAAGATATTGTTAATGGGGGAAAGTGTGGAAGGGGAGGGAAAGGGGCTTATGGGAATCCCCTATATTTCTGATGTAACATTTATGTAATCTAAAGCTTCTTTAAAAATAAAAAAAAATCTTAAATGCAATCACTTTGAGGTCAGGAATATTGTCTATCTTGTCCACTTCACACAGGACCTGACATATTCTAGGTCTCAATACGTATTTGTAAAATGAAGCGAGATTATTATCTACATGGTCGGAAAAAAATACAAATGATGCTCTTCCTTAGGTGCTATTCTTTTTTAACCTGCTTTAATATGAGTTTACAAACATTTACTGAACAGTATAGGGAAGGTTTTGATACTGAAGATGTGATTAAACTCTGGAATGATTTACTAATATAGTAAATATTTACTGAGTGCTTACTATGCCCTTTGTATGTGTCACCTCATTCAGTCTTTATAACAAGACTAGGAGGTAGTGAGGTACGTACTATTATTATACCCACACAGATAGTTCATGGCAGAACCTGGACTTGAACTCAGGCAGTCTAATTTGAAAGAATTTGCTCTTAACCAATATGCCATAGCTTCTTCAAAATAATTTTACTAGTTCCTTTAAAAGACATGCTAGCTACTTTTCTAGTGTATGTCTGCTGAGAGAAAGGAATTAAATAAATATTCTATCAAGTTCCCTTGATATGAACTAGTAGATGTATGGCCATCTGAAATGTTTTATAACCCTAAAATGAAGTTTAACATTAGTCCTGTTTCTTTATATGGATAGCCTACTTGAACTGAGCAGTGGAAATCAAAGCTCTCAGAATCTGACTATACTATCAAACCAAATGTGTGATCTATTTAAAGTAGTGTTCTTGAACTATGCTACGCTATCAGCAAAATAAGCTTATTATCTTAATTCTCCAGTAGGTCCAACCACTTCAGTGGATAAATGAAAATGCTTTCTTTTTTTGGAGGTAGATAAATGATATTGTAAAACTTTCCCCAGCTAGCTGTCAGGTGGTCTGTAATCTGTAAACAAAGAAATAGAACGTGTAGCAGCATGAAGGTAAAATGATTTAATTGTTGTGATTAGCAACAGGGATTCAAGTACTCTGGATTGGCATCTAACAACTATGTTTTGTTTTTTTTATTATTTTTTTTAAATTTTTTAAAATTGATTTTGTAAAAATATTACATAAAAAATATATATATATGAGGACCCCTTCAACCCCACCACCCCCACCCCACCACTCCCCCCCCAGCAACACTCATTCCCATCATCATGACACATCCATTGCATTTGGTAAGTACGTCTCTGGGCACCTCTGCACCTCATGGTCAATGGTCCACATCATGGCCCATACTCTCCCCCATTCCATCCAGTGGGCCCTAACAACTATGTTAAAGAGGGTAAGAAGTTTTGCTTAGTTACCTTCTAACTTCATTACTTAAATAAAAATTAAAAATTAAAAAATTAAAATGTTTATTCCTTTTGAGAAACAAACCTTCTTGGAGGATGAGTTTATATCAGTTATCTATTGATACATACCTGTCTTAGTTTGTCACACAGCTGCCAATGCAAAGTACCAGAAAAGTGTTGGCTTTTATAATGGGAATTTTATTTAGGGTAAAAGCTTATAATTCGAAGGCCATGAAATGACCAAATCAAGGCACCATCAGAGTGCAGCGGATGTAATTCAATGGTTGAGGGCCTGCTTCTTATGTATGGGGTCCCAGGTTCAATCCCCAGTACCTCCTAATAAATAAAAGTAAATAAATAAAATAAAAATATAAGTGTTGTGATCACAAATACTCCATAAAAATAACAATAATGGCAAATGCAATATATTGAGGGTTTATAGTGTGCCTGGGCCAAGTTTTCTTTCTTTCTCTCTTTTTTTTTTAAAAAGGCCCTGTCAGAGATGCTTTCTGACAGAAGTCAGCTCCTGGTGATCCTGGTGTGCTGCCGCATGGGGATCAGGCATGTTGTGGGCTCCTCTCCTCAGCCTTGAGTGGCTCTGTGGGCCCAGCCCCTCAGGGGCCTTTTTCGGTGCCTCTTGGCTCTGCTGGTTCCAGATTCCAGACATCTCTCAGCCTCTGGGGGCTTGTCTGTTTTCCTGCAGTCCTCTCTCTCACATGGCAGGATCAAAATGGCAGAGTTCCATTTTCCTGTAGGTCTCTCTCCCTGTGTTTCCATTTATATCAGACCCAGCAAGAGGGCAGAGACCCAAAGCTGGCTCATACTTCACTGATGTAGTCCAGTCAAAAGGCCTGACACCCACAGGAATGGGTTCGTTCAAAAACATAATCTTTTTCTTTTTGGGATTCATAAAAGAACTTCAAACTGTCACAAAACCAAACCCTCCCCAAACTTAATGGCTTAAAATAATTATTATTCTTCATAATTCTGTGGGATGTCTGGGGTTCACCTAGGCAGTTCTTCTGCCAATATTGCTTGGGATCTCTTTTGCAGCTGTGTTCAACTGGGAGCTGCAATTTCTAGTGGAGGCTGAGGCTGGAACCTCTAATCCTCTCATATTCCAGGGCCTCTCTCTACATGCCTCTAATCATTCAGTAGTCTAGCCTCGATTTTATTTTGAAATGTTTGGGTTTTTTTATTTTTAAAGAAGCTTTAGATTACATAAATGTTATATCAAAAATATAGGGGATCCCATAAACCCCTCTCCCTCCCCTCCCACACTTTCCCCTGTTAACAACATCTTTCATTAATGTGGTACATTTGTTACAAAAGATGAACACATATTGAAGCATTGCTACTAACCATGGAATATAATTTACATTATAGTTTACACTCTACCCTGCATGATTTTATATGTTTTGGTAAAATGTATAATGGCCTGTACCCATCATTGCAATGCCATGAAGGACAATTTCAATGTCCCCAAAATGGCCTCATGTTAAGTCTATTTTTCCTTCTCCCTCCCCCTCAGAACCTCCGGTGGCCACTGCCTTTATATCAATGATACAAGTTCTTCCATTGCTAGAAAAATAAGTCTATAATAGAGTAATAAGTCTACTTTAACCCAATGTTTACTCCCCAATCTTGAGGATTTTGGGATGCTGATGCCCACTCTGTTTCTAATTGAGAGGGGGCTTGGATCTCATGGGGTAGTGGATAGAACTGTCTGCTTGCAGTGGCAGACATTCTCTGTTCCTTGGGATGGGCGTTGTCCATCATTATCTCCTTATTAGTTGCCCTGGGTGAGTCCAATGAACTGGAGAGTAGGTGTTGAAACTGTTAAGAATCAAGGCTCAACCAGTGTATGAACAGACCAAAGATTTAAGTCTCTGAGACATATATTTAACAAGTATAGTGTTATTTATAGGTTCAATTAAAAGGAGCAAAAGAGTCATGTGTAGGGAAACTATAAATGAGTCTAACTCTGTTACACTGGGTGGCATAAATTCCAAAGTAATGCCCACTGACAGGGTGCCAAATCCCTAAGCCTGTCTGCCCGCCTATAGTGTCTAGATATCCCTAGAGCCCTCAGAATCCCTGTTAGTTGAAGCTCTGTTTACCGAGGCAGTCAATGAGATCCTGCTGAGATGAACATAAGCATAATCTCTGGAATGACCTCCCAACTCATTTTGAAATCTCTTAGCCATAGAAACTCATTTGTATTTAATATTTCCCACTTTCGCTCAAGGTCTTTTTCTAAATGCATCGCTAGTTGGCACTTGGTAATAATTTCTTGATGCCAGGGAGGCTCATCTCCGGGAGTCATGTCCTATACCAGGGGGAAGGTAGTGCCTTTATATGCTGAGTTTGGCTTAGAGTGAGGCCATATTTGATTCCCATATGGGCAAAATCTATTATAAGTTAGAAGGTTGTGGTTGGGCAGTGGATGGAGGTAAGGGGGTGCAGTGGTGTGATTAGGTAAGTGTTGCTCGTCTGTAAGGGAGAGTAAGTTGGGGAAATTGGGTTGAACTATCCATCGAACTTGGGAGAGGATTGGAGGAAGGAGCAGGTGAACTCTGGGGATTTTCAGGTCTATAGTTAAAACTGCAATGGTGCAATGTTCTTTTAGCAAATATGGGGGTGAGGCGGTGCAGTGGTGTGATTAGGGACAGTGATGCTGGTCTGTAAGGGAGAGTAGGTTGGGGAAGTTGGGTTGGACCATCCATCGAACTTGGGGGAGGGTTGGAGGAAGGAGCAGGTGAACTCTGGGGACTTGCAGGTCTATGGTTAAAATGACAATGGTGCAATGTTCTTTTGACAAATATGGCAGAGGAGGTTTACTTGTGTAGGGCATCAGGTGTGGGGGGATATGCGAGATAGGGTGCACCTGGGGCATGCCTCTATGGAATATGTAAGTGTTTATCTTGTTATAGCCTTGATTTTACAGTTCCAAAAGGAAGAAAGCAGAAGCTGCCATTCCTCTTAGGACCTGTGCTTAGAAATTCCAGATTATCACTTTCATCATGTTCTATTGGTCAGTCCAGATCAAGGGTTGAGAAGACAGACTCCACCACTTGATGGAAGGATGGTCAAGGGATTTGTGGCCATCTTTCAGTATATTATTGGGCCCAACCATCAGGCTGTCTGGGTCCTTGAAAGAATGATTGTTCCCTTGTAGGAAACTATCCCTTGGTTTTGTGGAGGGCACAGCCTCCATGCCAAATATTCAAGCATCCCAGAATAATGACAGAGGGTTCCACTTCCTACATTCTGAAGCCAAATATGGGCATAAAAGCATAAGAGGAGCATACATTTGGGACCATTTAAACAAGAGTAACTTCATCAATCCCTGGATCTTAATTCCAGGTCAGTCTTCAGTGCTGATATCTATCCAACATCACACATTAAGATGCTTAAATCCAAGTACTAGTTGGGTCTGAGAAAAATGCCTCTGTCAAATCACAGTGGAACTTTCAGTATTAAAATAATCATTGAAAGGAGGGGGCAAGATGGCGGCTGAGTGAACATCCCTGTTAGAGTCTTCTGCAGGGAATCGGCTGGGCGGCGTTGGAGACTCTTTGGGACCGGATTGTTTCGGGATTTTTGCTGGTCCGGAGGTGTCTGGACATCGATTTGGAGGGAAGGTAACAGAGAGGATTCGTCTGTGAAATATACACGGAGATCCCAGCTACCTGCAGAGGATTCCCTTCTTGGGTAGGCGGAGACGAGGCATCTAGCCCCGCTCGGTGGGGCTGAGCCAGGCCGGGCCGGGCCGCGGTAGCGTTTGGAGCCGGGCGGGGCCGGTGCAGGCCCCGGCTGCGGGCCGCGGTAGCGCTTGGAGCCGGGCGGGGCCGGGTCAGGCCGCGGCGGGTACGGAGCCGGGCAGGGCCGGTCCAGGCCGCGGTGGCGGGAGGTGGATGCCGGAGCCGGCTGGGCCGCTGTAGCGAGCGGAGCTGGGCGGAGCCAGGCCAGGCCAAGGCGGCGTGAGGAGCCGGGCAGAGCCGGTCCAAGCCTCCGCGGCGGGCGGAGCTGGGCCTGCGGAGGGGTTTCTGTTTTGTTTTGTTTTTTTTTTTTGTTTGTTTGTTTGTTTGTTTGTTTTTTAATTTTACTTAAATTTTTTTTTTTTTTTTTTTTTGAGCATCTGCAGTACTGGGGAGTTCGTGGGCCCTGGGCGGCCTATTGGGGGTTTGTGGGAAGGGAGGTGCTTGCAGACCCATTTGGGCAGACAGACGGGGGGGTTTTAGGGCAAAGCGGGGGGAAGTTGTTGTTTTAGATAGTGTTGCAATTGTGACACGTGTGTACCTGTATCTCTCTTCTCCCTATGCGTTCCCCACCGTTTGCCCATCCTCTTTTTCTTTCTTCCTTTCTTCTTGCCTTTCTTTTTTCTCTATTATAATTAGTTTTTTTTTTGTTTGTTTGTTTTTCGGTTTTCTCTTTCCCTCTTGTCCCTCATCTTCCACTTATTTTTACTTTAATTCAAGTATACAATAGGTGCTACAGGGAACACCTCACATTTGCTGGGTTTTCCCATCCTCCACTGCCTCATTTCTGTGTGAACTGATTTAGGCTACCTACACTATCCCCCTTCCCCTGCATCTTGATATCCACTATCATCTACTGTCTCTCCTATATTCCACCCCCCACCTCCCGTTCTTTGATCCACAAAGTGTCTAACTCTTAATTTCTAATACCTTTGTTCTGTTTTCTGTCTATTATCCACTCTTGAAACTATTACCTTTCTTTTCTTTTTCCCTCTCTCATGAAAACAATAGCTGTGTAGTTCATACCATATTCCTCCCAAATTCAGTCATCAACTTCATAAAAGGTACTCTACCTACAGCTATAACTCTATACAATCTACATGAATCTAACCTCCATCCTTCCAGATCTCATATTCCTGCTTTATTAACATACATCACCAATACAACTTTACACTTTTCCCTTGCTTACACAATTGCCTTTCCCCAACACTAATACTTTCCTCTAAAGTGAACTTAACCAACAACAAGTAACTAGAATAAGAAGAAAAAAGTGACAAAGAGAAGATATAACACCTGTGCAAAAATAACAACTAATTAACCTCCAAGAGCAGACAAAGAAGCTAAGGAACTGATTAAATTCGTCAAAATAAAGAGATGACCAGAAAGCAACAAAAATCTACGAACCAAACCAATAATCAGGAAAACATGGCTGAATCCAATCAACAAACCAATAATCACGAAGGGGAGCAAAACTTGGCACAAGCAATGAAAGATCTCAGAACATTTATCACCGACAAATTTGATGCAGTAATGAAAGAGGTTAACAACATGAAGACATCACTTGGAGGGGAAATTGCAGACATACGCAAAAACATAACAGATATGATGGGAATGAACACCACAGTTCAAGAAATCAAAAATACACTTGCAGCAAATATCAGCAGACTAGAAGAGACAGAGCAGAGAATTAGTGATGTGGAAGACAGTACATCAGAAATCAAACAGATAGTAGAAGGGGTCAATAAGAAGATAGAAAAAATCCAATTAGGATTTAGGGACCTGAATGACAATGCAAAACGCTCAAACATACGTATTATAGGCATTCCAGAAGGTGAAGAGAAGGGAAAGGGGTCAGAAAGAGTGTTGCAGGAAATAATGACTGAAAACTTCCCAAATCTACTGAAAGAGACAGATGTACATATCCAAGAAGCACAGCGCACTCCACAAATCATAAACCCCAACAGGCCCACCCCAAGACATATACTTGTCAAATTATCCAATGCTCAAGACAAAGAGAAGATCCTAAAAGCAGCAAGAGAAAAGAAAACCATCACATACAAGGGAAGCTCAATTAGATTAAGTGCTGATTTCTCTTCGGAAACCATGGAGGCAAGAAGACAGTGGTATGATATAGTCAAGGTACTAAAGGAAAAAAATTTCCAACCAAGAATACTCTATCCAGCTAAACTAGCATTCAAACATGATGGAGAGTTCAAAATATTCGCAGACAAACAGAAACTGAAAGAGTATACCAACAAGAAACCTCCCCTTCAAGAAATTCTAAAGGGAGTTCTGCAGGAAGAAAGGAAAAAACAGGAAAGGCAAAGTTGGAGGAGAGTATAAGACCAACAACAACAACAAAAAAGACAAAAAAAAAATATACAAACAAAATATGACAAACACAAATCCAATCAAAATATGGCTAACACAAATAATTCCTTGATAGTAATAACACTGAATGTCAATGGATTAAACTCACCTATCAAAAGATTCAGACTGGGACACTGGATAAGGAAATATGACCCATCCATATGCTGTCTACAAGAGACACATCTTAGACCCAGAGACGCATGGAGATTGAAAGTGAAAGGCTGGAAAACAATCATACAAGCTAACAATAACCAAAAAAAGGCAGGAGTAGCTATATTAATATCAGACAAAATAGACTTTAAATGTGAAACAATTGTGAGAGACAAAGAAGGATACTACATTTTAGTCAAAGGGAAAATCTGTCAAGAAGATCGAACAATCATAAATATCTATGCCCCTAACAAGGGTGCCTCTAAATACGTCAGGCAAACGCTGGAAAAACTAAGTGAAAGAATAGATACATCTACAATTATAGTGGGGGATTTTAATACACCACTATCAATTCTGGACAGAACATCTCAAAAGAGAATCACCAAAGACACAAAACATCTGAATAGTATATTAGAGGAGCTCGATCTAATAGACATATATAGATCGCTACACCCAAACACAGCAGTATATACATTTTTCTCAAGCGCACATGGATCATTCTCCAAGATAGATCATATGCTAGGCCACAAAGAAAGGCTGAACGAATTCAGAAAGATTGAAATCATACAAAACATTATCTCTGACCACAGTGGAGTCAAGCTGGAGATTTGCAAGGGAAAGAAGCCCAGATTTCACACCACGATTTGGAAATTAAACAACACACTCTTAGAAAAACAGTGGGTCAAAGAGGAAATCTCAAAAGAAATCAATGACTACCTTGAAACAAATGATAATGATAACACAACATACCAAAATTTATGGGATGCAGCAAAAGCAGTACTGAGAGGGAAGTTTATAGCCATAAATTCATATATCAAAAAAGAAGAAAGAGCAAAAATTGAAGAACTAACTGCACATTTGAAGGAATTAGAAAAACAACAACAAAGTAACCCAACAGGAAGAAGAAGGAAGGAAATAACAAAGATAAGAGCAGAACTAAATGAAATAGAAAATAAGAAAGCACTTGAACAGATAAACAAGACCAAGAGCTGGTTTTTTGAGAAGATTAACAAAATTGACAAACCTTTAGCAACACTAACAAAGAAAAAAAGAGAGAAGATGCAAATACACAAAATAAGAAATGAGAAAGGCGATATCACCACTGACCCCACAGAAATAAAGACTATCATAAGAGGATATTTTGAAAAACTATATTCCAACAAAAATGACAATCTAGAGGAAATGGACAAATTCCTAGAAACACATAAACAGCCCATATTGACAAAAGAAGAAATTGATGATCTTAACAAACCAATCACAAGCAGAGAGATAGAATCAGTTATTAAAAATCTCCCAACTAAGAAGAGCCCAGGGCCAGATGGCTTCACAGGTGAATTCTATAAAACATTCCGGAAAGAACTGACACCAATCCTGCTGAAACTATTCCAAACCATCGAAACAGAAAGAACATTACCCAACTCCTTCTATGATGCCAACATTACCCTAGTACCAAAGCCAAACAAAGACATCACAAGAAAGGAAAATTACAGACCAATTTCTCTAATGAACCTAGATGCAAAAATACTTAACAAAATACTTGCTAATCGTATTCAACAACACATTAAACGAATTATACACCACGACCAAGTGGGATTCATCCCAGGTATGCAAGGATGGTTCAACATAAGAAAATCAATCAACGTAATACACCATATAAACAGATTGAAGGAAAAAAATCACATGATTATATCTATTGATGCAGAAAAAGCATTTGACAAAATACAGCACCCTTTCTTGATAAAAACACTCCAAATGATTGGAATACAAGGAAATTTTTTGAACATGATAAAGAGTATATATGAAAAACCTAAAGCCAATATTGTTTACAATGGAGAAATCCTAGACTCCTTCCCTCTAAACTCAGGAACAAGACAAGGATGCCCACTGTCGCCGCTCCTATTTAACATTGTCTTAGAAGTACTTGCTCGAGCACTGAGGCAAGAACCAGAAATAAAAGGCATTCAAATTGGAAAGGAAGAAGTCAAAATTTCATTATTTGCAGATGACATGATCCTATACATAGAAAACCCTGAGAGATCTACAACGAAGATTCTAGAACTCATAAATGAGTTTAGTAAAGTCGCAGGTTATAAGATCAATGCGCAAAAATCAGTAGCATTTCTGTACACCAATAATGAGCAAGATCAGGAGGAAATCAAGAAACAAATACCATTCACAATAGTAAATAAAAAAATCAAATACTTAGGAATAAATTTAACTAAAGAGGTAAAGAACTTATACACTGAGAACTATACAAGATTGTTCAAGGAAATCAAAGAAGACCTAAATAAATGGAAGACTATTCCTTGTTCATGGATAGGAAGACTGAACATTATTAAGATGTCTATCCTACCAAAATTGATCTACACATTCAATGCAATCCCAATAAAAATCAATGCAGCCTTCTTTAAGGAACTAGAAAAACTAACTATGAAATTTATTTGGAAAGGAAAGAGACCCCGAATAGCCAAAGACATACTGAAAAAGAAAAACGAAATTGGAGGAATCACACTACCTGACTTCAAAACATACTATAAAGCTACGGTGGTGAAAACAGCATGGTATTGGCATAAGGAGAGACATATAGACCAATGGAATCGAATTGAAAGCTCTGATATAGAACCTCACATATACAACCACATAATATTCGATAAAGCCACCAAACCCTCTCAACTGGGAGAGAGTGGCCTATTCAACAAATGGTGTCTGGAGAACTGGATAGCCATATGTAGAAGAATGAAAGAGGATTACCATCTCACACCTTATACAAAGATCAACTCAAGATGGATCAAAGACCTAAATATAAAAGCCAAGACCATAAAAACCTTAGAAAGCAGTGTAGGGAAACATCTACAGGACCTTGTAATAGGTAATGGATTTATGAATATCTCACCAAAAGCACGAGCAGCAAAAGAACTAATAGATAAATGGGACTTCCTCAAAATTAAAGCCTTCTGCACCTCAAAGGAGTTTGTCAAGAAAGTAAAAAGGGAGCCCACACAGTGGGAGAAAATATTTGGCAATCAGATATCTGATAAGAAACTTATAACTTGCATATATAAAGAACTCCTACATCTTGAAAATAAAAAGATAAACAATCCATTTAAAAAATGGGAAAAAGACTTAAACAGACACTTCTCCGAAGAAGAAATACAAATGGCAAGAAAGCACATGAAAAAATGTTCCAAATCTCTAGCTATCAGGGAAATGCAAATCAAAACCACAATGAGATACCATCTTACACCCATAAGATTGGCAGCTATGAAAAAAACAGAAGAATACAAGTGCTGGAGAGGATGTGAAGGAAGGGGAACACTCATCCACTGCTGGTGGGAATGCAGAAGGATCCAACCATTCTGGAGAACAGTATGGCGGTTTCTCAAAAAACTAGCCATAGATTTGCCATATGACCCAGCAATACCACTGCTGGGAATATACCCAGCAGAACTGAAAACAAGAACACAAACCAATATATGTACACCAATGTTCATAGCAGCATTGTTCACTATTGCCAAAAGTTGGAATCAACCCAAATGCCCATCAACAGACGAGTGGATCAATAAAATGTGGTATATACACACAATGGAATACTACTCGGCTGTAAGAACAAACACACTACAAACACATGTGATAACATGGATGAATCTTGAGAACCTTATGTTGAGTGAAGCAACCCAGACATTGAAGGACAAATACTACATGACCTCAATGATATGAAATAAACAAGCTGCCCTAGATAGCAAGAGACTGAACGATAGGCTTGCAGGAAATCGGAGGGTGGAGGAAGGATATGAGCCGATGTCTGCAGGGGTGGAATTTAAGACGAGATGGTGGTAAGTATGAACACAAAGAAGAGATAAAAGGGGGGCAAGGGCTTGCCTTTGCTTGGGGCTTTGCGGGTTTGAGGGTGGCTGGGGAGGGACGGGTGGGTAACGTTGCCCAAAAGTGGGGGGAGGGAGGGGTAGCATACGAACCAGGAGAGGGTCAGGTGTTGGTGGAGAGTAAAATGCCGAGAAAATCATATCAAAATATAATAAAGAGGGTTACCTGTTTAGAATGCTCGGAGGGGAGGGTCTGATGCAGGACGGGCTCCTGGGGAATGTCTAAATGCTCATTCTGCCAGAGTGGGTGACACCATGGGGTAGAAACCCAAGTAGTGAGAGTGGGGGTGGACCCACATCCTGGGGAGGACTAATGCCATCCAATAGAGGGAACTGTATCCCTCGAGAGAAAGGGTGGCTCCCAGGGCATTGGGGCAGTTGAGCAAGTTAGGCCCTGAACACTATTCCATCTATCTCTGGAAGTGGCTCCTCAGGAAACGGAGGTTGGCTATCACTGAGGGCACTAAGGTGGAAGGGAAAATGGACGTTAAATGTGTGGAACCAAAGTAAATGGGGGGTAAGAGAGGAGTTTCTTGAGAGTACACAAGGATGGATATAAAACATGTAATATTACACCATAACATATAGGAGATGACAGACTGATAATGTAAACCATAATGTAAAACATAGGATAACTAAAAATGTAAAGAACTGTGTATCCTAAAGTATGCACCATAATGTAAATACAGATGTCACCTTGTTAGAAAGCTAATGTCTCAGACTCTGTACATCACTTTAAGTAAATATGATATGAATAGGGCGTAAGAGTATCACTGTGGAAGGGAAAAGGTTTTCTGGTGGATGTGTGGGAGTGCTGTATATTATATATATACATTGCTGTGGTCTAGGACTCCTGTGAAGAAAAGCTGAATAATTAGGGGGGGGGGGAAAAAAAAAAAAAAAAGAAAAAAATAGGATGTGGAATTTTTTCAAGTCAACATTCTTTATCTAAGTTCTTTATCTAACTTTCTCCAAGTTCTTTATCTATCCTTTAAACTCATCGCTATATGCCATTCCCTAGTAAGGGACCATGACATTATATTGGGCTTCAAATTTCGGGGAGTTCTGGATCACAGAGTGTTTCAACAATGGCAATGGAGGGATACTGGTATGGGATACCAATGACAGATGATATATGACTGACAGGGAGCTGTACAGAACATATGTCCAGGGTGCATGGTAATGTTTGGATATACTCATAGTGGCAACAATTAAAAACCACAGTAGGGGGGTTACTGGGTTCCCGGCCAGTGGTGCTCTGTCGTGGTCCCTAGGGGAGCAGCGACAGTCTCCCAGGTACAGTGGTGGGGACCGGGAGGGAGTGAGGGTTCAACAGCGAGCCCCTGATACTAATGACTATGCTTGTGAGCTGATAAACCCAAAATAATAACAAGGCCTAGAGCAACTTTGTGCCTGGGAATTTCCTTCTGTCAGCCTTCATGTTACTCAAATGTGGCCAGTCTCGAAGCCAAACTCAGCATGTAAATGCAATGCCTTCCCCCCAGCGTGGGACATGACACCCGGGGATGAGCCTCCCTGGCAACGAGGGACCACTATCAACTACCAACTGATGATGCAACTGGAAAATGACCTTATACGGAAGGTTCAATGCGGATCAGCAGAATATCCATGTCTACATAAAATACCATGACTTTAAAATGCTGTTTGACCTAAAGTAAGGGGGAAATGGAAAGGAGAAATGAGTTTATATGGCTACGAGTTTCTAAAAAAGAGTCTGGAGGCTGGCAGAAGGTTTGCCCTCATGCACAACTGAGCAGAGTCAGAGAGACAGATAAAGCAGATACAACCCCCAGATATTGGTTCCTTTGAGGGCTAAAGAGACCCATGGGAGTTATGGTCATGGCCGATGGGGTTAACTACCAGGGCAGATGGCCCCTCTTTGGAAATGGTGTTTATGTGTGATGAATCTGGACTCAGATGGGGTCTCCCTTCATAAGACTTTCATGCTAATGTGCTGGAGGTGCAGTTAATGTTGGGGTTTAAGATATATTTAGGGGATTTGAATCTCTGGACTGACAATGTGATAGCCAGATCCTGAGCCTCAACAGACTCCAGCACCTACAATCTGATTTATTGGACTTACCACACTCAGCTAAGATGGAGGTGAAGAAGGACAACCACCACACCATGGAGCCTAGAGTGATTACAACTGAAAATGGGAGGATTGCATCCAGCATCCAGGTGGAATCTGAGCCTCCTCTTGACATAGAGGTGCAATGGACACAACCAATCCAGTGTCCACATAGAAGAGGTGGCATTGGATTGGGAAAAGTGGACATAATGGACAAAGGGTATGGGGAAAGGCAGGAAGAGATGAGAGGTGGAGGCGTCTTCGGGACATGGAGCTGCCCTGGATGGTGCTTCAGAGGTAATCACCGGACATTGTAAATCCTCACAGGGCCTACATGATGGAATAGAGGAGAGTATGGGCCATGATGTGAACCAATGTATATGAGGTGCAGAGGTGCCCAAAGATGTACTTACCAAATCCAATGGATGTGTCATGATGATGGGAACGAGTGTTGTTGGGGGGGGGGGGGAGAGGGGGGGGTGGGGGGGTGGGGTTGAATGGGACCTCACATATATATTTTTAATGTAATATTATTACAAAGTCAATAAAAAAAATAATAAAATAAAATAAAATAATCATTGAACTCCATCTGCCATGACCATAGAACCTGTGGGTCTCTTTAGCCCTCAAAAGAACCAATACCTGGGGTTGTATCTACTTTATCTGTCTCTGAGACTCTGCTCAGGTGTGCATAAGGGCAATCCTTCTGACAACCTTCACTGCCATGTCAGTTGGCCCTTCTTTGGAGCTGGTGTTTCTGTGTGATGGAGCTGGACTCAGATGTGATCTCTTTTCACAAGCCTTTCATGCTACTTTACTGAAATTGTAGTTGCTGGGTTTTAAGTAGGTGCTGGGGTTTAAGATATATCTAGGGGATCTGAATCTCTGAACTGACAATATGATAGCCAGGCCCTGAGCCTCAACAGACTTCAGCTCCTACACTCTGATTTATTGGACTTACCCCACTCAGCTAACATGGAGTTGAAGAATGTCAACCACCACACCATGGAGCCTAGAGTGCCTACAACTGAAAGCAGGAGGATTGCATCCAGTATCCATGTGGAATCTAAGACCCTTCTTGACATAGATGTGGAATGGACACAACCAATCCAAGGTCCACAGGAAGGAGGAATACAGTAAGGATTAGAGTGGACTTAATGATATTCTATTCATGAACAATTGTGGTTAATAATTGAGAAAATGTGGCATTGGTGTGGAAAAAGTGGCCATGGTGGCGCTGGGTGCGGGGAATGGGAGGAAGAGATGAGATGTGGAGGCATTTTCGGGACTTGGAGTGTTCTGGGTGGTGCTGCAGGGACAATTGCCGGACATTGTGTGTCCTCCCATGGCCCACTGGATGGAACGTAGGAAAGTGTGGGCTATGGTGTGGACCACAGGCCATGGGGTGCAGCGATGCCCAGAGATGTACTCACCAGATGCAATGGATGTGTCATGATGATGGGGGAGGGTGTTACTGTGAGGGGAGTGGGGGGGGCGGTGGGAGTGAATGGGGACCTCATATTTTTTTAATGTAATATTTTTTAAAAATGAATAAATTGAGTAGAATTTGAAAAAGAAAGAAAGAAAAAAAGTTAAATACCAAGTAAATTTAAGACAGAGATCAATTTGAATAAAAAATTATAGAAACTGAAAAAAAAATCATTGAACTCTTTTGGCTGCAAATGACAGAAAATTCAGCTCAAATTTATTTAGCATAATAGTGATAGTAACACTAAGAACAATAATAGTACTTACATAAATGTATTTGACACAGGAATGTGCCACCCAGAGCCCCCTTCAAAGAAGGACTCATTGCACAGCTGCAGAGAATGTGATCAGCAAGCAACCTCCAACAGTCAGGTCCTTCTTGAGCTACCTCAGTTACAGAAAGCCACCTCCCTTCTCAGGTAAGCCCACATCCAATGACTAAGCAAGGCAGAGACATAAAGGCCTGGACATTTAGGCCCAACTCTGACAAGCAGTATTTCTTTCAGGTCTCCCTGGTAAGTTGGCTAAGGCTTTGCCAAACCTACTTTGCTGTCCCTTTGTCCAATCCTGCTTCCTCCCTCCCTCACAGGTGTTGCGCCCTTATAAATGTCTTGCACCCCAAACTCCATCTCAGCATCTGCTTCTGGACAGCCCAAACTACAAAAATAACTTAACTGTCCAGTGGCTAATTTGGTTTCAGGTATGGCATATGCTGGAATACTGAGGCTCAAAAATGTAATCAAGTCCCATTTTCCATCTTTCAGTATAACTGTCCTCTCGTCTATATGTTGGCCCATTTATAAAAGGCAAATTCATGGTCGGAATGTGGCTGCCAAGAGCTCCTGTGATAATTCCAATTTCGCATTCAGCATAAAGGGGCAAGCATTTTTATCCCAGCATTCCCAGAAATCCTAAAGTTCACACAATCTGGGCTAGCTTGGGTCCTGTGCCCAACACTGAAATAGTCACTGTGGCTGAGAGAAGGTAATGCTGGTTGGTTTAGGCCTATTGGTTAGGTCACATGCTTCATACTGAGGGAATCAGGGTGGAAGAGGAGTAGATTGCCAAATGAAGGTGAGGAGATGTTGCCAAAGGTTGGGTGAAAGGTTACTCAAAGACGTCTCCCACGATCACTATTTGAGTCACTTTTTTTTATACACAAAAGTTTATAGCAACATTATGTATTAAGCCAAAAGGTGGACACAATCCAGATGTCAATCAACAGATGGATAAAGAAAATGTTGTTATTATATGTGGTTTATCCATAAATGGTATACTATTTGGCCATAAAAAGTAACGAAACACTGAAACATGTGACAATGTAGATGAAGCTTGAAAACATCAAGCTAAGTGGAAGAAGCCAGTCACAAAAGATCACATATTAAATGATTCCACTCAAATGATTTGAGTCACTTTTAACCTTACTCAGATTAAGACTTGGTGAAATCTAAATTTTGCTAAAATAAAGTATATAGGTAAAATGGAGTCTAAATTTAGACTGGGAATATCTCAATTGAATGTTATTCACCAAAATCAATCCTGGAGTGCCTACTATGTGTAAAGCATAATAAAAGGTATAGTTCACTACCCTCAAGATTCTTAAAATGTAATTAAACATTTGCTCATTTAATGACAGTAGGTAATTGTAGAAGAGTTATATAAAAAAGATTAAAGTGAGAATAGACTTTCTGGAAACCTCACACATGTGGAATGAAATAGGAAAACCAAGAAATCTGCTGATTGACTAAAACAGCCATCTTGAAGCCTGTATATCCGACTCTGGTGAAGTGAGCCACTGGTTTTTCTGCAGAGCCCATCCTTTCTACTTTTACCCAGAATTATATTAATCATGGGGAACGGGCTCACAATTCAGAGTCACAGATTATGGAAGTGAAGGGATGATCCTAGAGGCAATGAGAAGGGAAAGTCTAAAAGAGAAGGAACTAGAACCATTTAGGGAAGGAGTAAGAGATTGCACCTAAATTGCATAAATAAACTATGTATAGAAAAAAAGGCTCAAAATGTTTTTTAAAAAAAGACTGGAAAGAAATAACACCAAAATATTTCTACAGGCGGCGGACTTGGCCCAGTGGTTAGGGTGTCCGTCTACCACATGGGAGGTCCACGGTTCAAACCCTGGTCCTCCTTGACCCGTGTGGAGCTGGCCCATGCTCAGTGCTGATGCGCGCAAGGAGTGCCGTCCGTGCAGGGGTTTCCCCTGCGTAGGGAAGCCCCACACGCAAGGAGTGTGCCCAGTAAGGAGAGCCGCCCAGTGCGAAAGAAAGTGCAGCCTGCCCAGGAATTGCCCAGGAATGGTGCCGCACACACGGAGAGCTGACACAACAAGATGATGCAACAAAAAGAAACACAGATTTCCGTGCTGCTGACAACAACAGAAGCGGACAAAGAAGACGCAGCAAATAGACACAGAGAGCAGACAACCAGGGTGGGGGGGGAGGGGGAGAAGGGGAGAGAAATAAATAAATCTTTAAATATATATATATATTTCTACATCTAGAAGAGTAATTTTCATGTGATTTTGCATATTTTTCAAATGTTCTGTAATAAAGCAATACTTTTATAAAGGGAAAAATAAATGTAACTTTAAAACCATAGCTGCTAGAACTATAAAAACACATTAAGCTAGGATACAAGGCAACTACATCTCTGCAGGGATGGGATCATGGGATACCATGGTTTAATATACAATTTTGAAGAAGGGAGATAACTCTGCAATTGACTTTAAGATGTTTTCCACATCTACTAATATCCCATTGGTCAAAGCAAGTCACATGGATAAATTTAGAATCAAGGGGCACAGAAATGCACTTGCCTCTTCAGGGAGAGACACTTCAAAGTTACATGTCAAAGGTCATGGATACAGGGAGCAGTGAATAATTGGAATCATTAATATAAGCAATTTATTAAAACCATGGTATCATGTTCTCATCTTTGGAACCCACCCTGGCTCCAAGCCACTTTTTTTCATTAAAGAAGTTGTGAACTTACAAAAAACCATGCACATGTGTGGAATTCCCATACAACACCCTTCCATCAAACCCAATTCACTTTTGACCCCTGTCTTTATTCTTGGATATCAACTTGATATTATCATTGCTCTCCCCAACTCATTCCTTCATAATTGGTTTTGGAGTTGGTCTAAGACCCCCAGAGATATGTGGACAACTGACTTTCATTCCAATATTGCAGATCCAAATCCTGAAGAACACTTGGCTTAGGCAGGGTTGTTCTAGTTGAGCTGAAGGTGAGAAATAAGGGCTATGCCTGACTGCTCTGACCTGAACTGTCACCATACTGCTGATCTTCCAGAAGGTTGGATGTGACCTTACTTCATTCATTCTTACTATGTATAGCTATGTGTTCACTCGTGAGGTCTTTTGGGAATCAGAATCCAAATGCTTTCTTCTATCATTGAAAAATACTATTGATTTACAGCTCTGTATTTGACCATGTGAGTAGTTTGTGTCTTTTGTGGACCCCACAAAATTATGTTCTTAAATTAGTCTATTCTTGTGTGTGTAGGACCCTTTGATTAGGTTGGATTCAACTGAGGCCCTTTGATTGTATTGCTTCTGTGTGGCATAGCCCATGTTAGGTCTTGGTCCTCTTGCTGGAGTCCTTTATAAATAAGAGAGGAGGCTGCAGAAATGGAGAGAAATGTCCAGAAGTTTAAAGTGAAGTCCTTTGGAGCCAGAAGCTGAAATCAACAGGACACAGAAGCTGAGAGGAGCCACCGAGGCCAGAAACTGAAAGTAATGAGCCCCAGAGGAGAGGAGAAAGATGAACAGATTCTGCCATGTGCCTGACTGGCCATATTTGCAGCTTGGGGAGAAGGCATCTCCTGATGATGCCTTGCTTTGGAAACTTTCACGGCTTTGGAACTAGAAGCTTGTAAGTTAATGAATCCATATTGTAAAAGCCAACCCATTTCTGGTATATTGCCTTGGCACCTTTTAGCAAACAAAAGCAGAAATTGGTACCAAAAGTGGGATGTTGCTACACAAATACCAAAAATGTGAAAGCCCAACGCGCAAGGAGTGCACCCCGTAAGGAGAGCCGCCCAGCGTGAAAGAAAGTGCAGCCTGCCCAGGAATGGCACCGCCCACACTTCCCGTGCCGCTGACGACAACAGAAGCGGACAAAGAAACAAGACGCAGCAAATAGACACAGAGAACAGACAACCGAGGGAGGGAGGGGAATTAAATAAATAAATAAATCTTTAAAAAAAAATGGGTAAGGGGAAGGTTCTGGAAGAATTGTGAGATGCTTGATAGAAAAGGCCTAGATTGCTTTGAAGAGACTATCGGTAGAAATATGGACCCTAAAGTTACTTCCAATGAGACCTTAGACTGAAATGATGAATGTATCATTGCAAACTGGAAGGAAGGTGATCCTTGTTTTAAAGCAGCAGAGAACTTGGCAAAATTGACTCCTGATTTTAGATGGAAGGCAGAATTTGAAAGTGACAAGTTTAACTAAACATGGAAACAGCCAGTCATTTCAGTGTAAGGCAGAATTGGAAATTCAGTTATCCAGGAAGAATTTGTGGAAAGTCTTACTTTCCACATGGCTTGAACCCCTGTTTCCTGCATGCAAAACCAATGAGTTTTGGGTGAGATATTTATGAAGAGAACCACTTCCAATCTGAATTAAAAGGGACAGAAAATGGAAAGATTGGAGGAAAAATAATTTCAAAGATGTAACTGCAGAAGATGAGGTCTAGACTAAAAACATCTTTGTGGGTCCAGAGAGTGAACCCCCCATGTGTGTGGAAGGGGTGAGTATGCCCTGGAGCTTAGAGAGGGTGGGCTTTCCATCCCATTGTTCAGGGATAGTGCTGTCACCCCAGGTGTCAGAGAGGGTGGAGCACATTCCCTGGGGCTAGGGGAAGGTTTGGCTGCCACCCTACTGTTCCGAGGGGGTTGAGCCTGTGCCCCAGAGATTGAGAAGAGTCTGGCTGTCACCCTAGTGTTCTCAGAGGGTGGGGCCTAGAGTTTTCCCACCAACCAGAACCTTGATGAAGATGGAGCTGAGAACATAGCCATTGGGTGAGTGCTGGGAAAGTGTGGGGCTGCCACTCCATCAGGTCCTGAGGACAAAACGTCCTTCTCTAAATGACTCTCAGACCTTGAAATTTAATGGAGCATGCCCTGCAGGTTTTCAGAACTGCTTGGATCCTGTGACTCTTGTTTTCCTTCCAATTTCTCCCTATGGCAATGAGAATGTTTATTCTATGACTATTCCTCCTTTGTATATTGGAATAAGATAACTTGTTCTCTGTTTCACAGTTCCACAGCCTGAGAGAAATTTTGGCCCAGGACAGACTACATGACTATAACTGATTTTGATGAGACTTGTACGTAATACTGTTACTGAAATGTTTAAGGCCTTTTGAAATATTGTGATGGAATAAATGTATTTTGCATATGGAAGGGACATGTATTTGGGGGTCCAGAGGGTGAAATGTGGTAGTTTGAGGCTTTTGTAGACCCCAGAAAATTGTGTTCTTAAATTTGCCCATTCCTGTGTGTTTGGGGACTCTTTGATTAGATTAGATTCAGTTGACGACCATTTGATTGGATTGCTTCAGTGGGGCATAGCCCAGGGTGAGTCTTGATCCTCTAGCTGGAGTCCTTTATAAATGGGAAAGAGGAGGCCACAGAAACAGAGAGAAATGCCAAGAGGCTGAGAGAGAAGACCCCAGGAGCAGAAGCTGAAATCAATGGAAAACAGAAACAGAGATGAGCCACTGAAGCCAGAAGCTAAAAGCAATGAGGCCTGGAAAAGAGGAGAGAGATAAGTAGACACAGCCATGTGCCTGATCACCCAAAACTGCAACTCAGGGAGAAAGCATCTTCTAATGATGCCTTGATTTGGGCACCTCCAGAGCCTTGGAACTGTGAGCCTATAAGATAATAAATCTTCATTGTAAAAGCCAACGCATCTGTGGTATATTGCCTTAGCAGCCTTTAGTAAACTAAAACACCATGCTAATCTCTTTTATGCTCTTCAGAATAGGCAATATCTGTGTGTTCTTTTTCCATCTGAACTGAATTATTTACTTTCTTTAATGCTATGGCTGTGTGATTCTTAAAGTGATCTAAAACACTAAGTTGTCTTGCTCCCATAGCAGTTTACCTGAACTATTGGGTCTGTCCTCAGCAGGTATGTAGTGTTGGTGAGTACTGCTGTTACAAGCTGAGCACCCAAAGTAAACACCAAATTTACTTTAGGAGTTGGATGATGGGCAGGACTCCAAGATCAGTTCATAAAATAAAATCTGAGTAGGGAGTGAAGCGAGGTCACACTTGGATTAACATCTAGCCAGGGAGAAAGTCAATAGTAGAATAGAGTATGGATTAGAGTGGACTTACTGATATTCTATTCATGAACTATTGTGATTAGTAATTGAAGAAAATGTGGCATTGGTGTGGAGAAAGTGGCCATGGTGGCTGCTGGGGGTAGGGAGTGGGAAGAAGAGATGAGATGTGGGGGCATTTTCGGGACTTGGAGTTGTCCTGGGTGGTGCTGTGGGGACAGTTACCAGACATTGTATGTCCTCCCATGGCCCACTGGGTGGACTATGGGAGAGTGTGGGCTATGATGTGGACCATTGACCATGAGGTGCAGCAGTGCTCAGAGATGTATTCACCAAATGCAACGAATGTCTCATGATGATGGAGGAGGTTTTTGTTATAAGGGGAGGAATGGGGTGAGGGGAGTGGGGGATATATGGGGACCTCATATTTTTTTAATGTAACATTAAAAAAAAAATAAAGACAAAAAAAAATAGTAGATAAGCTAGGGGTAAGGCTTAGGAGTCCAGATAATGTCATAGGTTGAGTTCCCTAAGAAGTAGACTCAGAGACAGAGTCTAACATTCAGGATATTTATTAAAGAGTAGCCTAGCAACAATATCTTGGATGGAAAGTGAAGGAAAAGGAATTGGGCAGAGAGAGAAGTAGAACTGCAAAGTTGGCCCAACAACTTTGGCCAACCTTATGGGGAGTGATGGAGATAACATGACCCCTCAGAATTGTCTTGAGTTGAGACCAAATGGCCAGAACTTTATACTCCTGCATCTAATATTCATCGGATGTGAGCTGCCATGGGGAGAAGGGTGACCCTGAGCAAGGCAGCTCTGTAACTGAGGTGATCTCTATAAGGGTTGACAGCTGAAAGCTGCCTACTTCCAGCATTCCCATCAGTGGATATCACAAGTTCTTACTTGGTGGGGAATCTAGGAGGCACATCAAGTGTCCACCACAGCTAGAAATTCATATGCCCCCAAGTTCCTTTAAGAGGCTTAAGTCCCTGCTCCTGCAGATTGCTTAAACACAGGGCCCAGTATCTGATAGAAATTCTTCTGTGTTCCTTTAATTCATCTCTGAGGTTGGAGTTAATTTTTCAATCATTTTTGGCCAATGATATATCAGTTGAGAATCAAGGTATAATTCTGCAGAGATAAACTTATAAACTTTAACACATTATGGCAATTTTAAACATGTACACAAATTCCTTGGCTCTCCATCCATCAAGAAGTATGGCCTGTGTATCCTTTCCTTGAATTGGGGGCAGGTTTTTTTATTCACCTGTAAGCAATAGAATGAGATAGAAGTGATGCTATATGACTTCCAAAGCTAGGTCAGAAAAGGCAATGCCTCTTCTGCCTTGTTCCGTGGGACACTCACTTTTGAGGCCCTAAGTCACCATGTAAAAAGCCCAACTATCCTAAGATCACCATGCAATGAGACAGCCCAGGCCATGTAGGAAGGTCCCATGGATGGGTTCTGGTCAGCAGCCCCAGCTGAGGTCCTGCTGAGAGCCAGCATCAACTGCCAGACATGTAAAGGAAGATACCTACATATGATTCCAGGCCTTAGCTTTTAAGTAATCCCATTCAGTAAGTCATCCCAGCTGAGACTCCAGATATTATGGGACAGACACAAACGACTCCCATTGTGCTGTATCTGAATTCATGACCCATATAATTAGTGGGCATAATAAAATGATATTTTAAGTCACTAAGTTGTAGGATAATTTGTTCTTGAGCAATGGTAACTAGAAGACACATGATACAATGCTTACTGTGATAAATGTTCAGGAAATATGTGCACACTTAAAGAATATTCTCTTGTATATCTTTTGGCTCCATGGGAAGCTGGAAATGACCTAAAGACATTTTCTTTTTTTGGTGAATTAAAAGGAGGATTTCCGGATTGAAAGTATAGTTTTCAGGTGTCTACCATGTGCTTTTTTTCAAGAGCCAGTATATGACAAATGAATACAGGTTATCCTAAAACAAACAAGCAAAAAACCCCCCAAAAAACAAAACAAGAATGAAGATACATCAGAGAAGGGGTTCAATCAGTCATCAACACCACAAGTCCAGTTCCCGATTCTAAATATTGTGTAACTATTTTGTAATTTAATTTTTTGGCAGTAAGTTTTTGTTTACTTTTGCTTTGACTGAACATAAGATACAGGTTGATCCAGTTCTGTTAGTCATAAAATATATCAAGTTATCTTAGTAAAATAGATTTCAAAGCTAAGAATTTTCTTAATATATAAGATAGTTTCCTTTAGATAATATTTCCAGATACTCTCAAGTGAGCAGTACATATCAGCGTTTGAGAAATCCAAGTGAAGGAAGGACTTTTGTTTTTATATGTAATAAGGTAACTTATATTGTCAACAGAATAAGTGAAAAGTTCACTTGAAGTTTCAATTACAATATACGGACTCATGGAAGGAACTGAAAACCACCATCTCAGGACAGGTTAGAATGTATTCAACGTAACAATCAATGGCTCTTGAAATTTCACAGCCAAATTTTCCTGGCATTCAATGTGACTAAAATTCTTTGGGCTGGACTAATGAAAATATCTACCTTGTTATTTGTGATATCACTCAGATACTTTAGGGAAATTGCTGGAGATGACTTGCCAAAAAATATCCCTCAAGATTCCACCTAACCTCTGAAAATCTTTGTGGAACATCCAACTCCACACTCTGGTTAACTATTCTCTTTTAAACCCTTGAAGTCATCAAGTTTTACTAAACATAAAACCTGTATATTGCAAATAATTTCCCTTCCCAATATATGACATGGGAGATATCTGAAGAATATTTTGGCAAGAAAAGTTAGGAGAAGAAAAACCTCAAAGAAGTATTCCTTATCACTTCAGTCCTTGGGTAGAATTTGCTATCAAGATCACAGACTTGAAAAAAAAAAGTGAAAAGAGAAAATACTTATTGAAAGCTTAAAGGTACTATTATTATCATATAGAAAACTAAAGCCAGGAGAGATTAAGTAAACTGACCAAAATCACATAATCGGGAAGGGGCAGGGCCAAACTTTGAACACAAGCACCTTTAACAACAATGCTTCTTAGAACAGACTTTATGAAAAATGGGACCTACAAACAGAGAAAATATTTGAATACACAGAACCATGGTTACCACCTATCACATTCAAGGAAAAACAGAGGAATCAAGATCATGAGATGGTTGTTTTGCCTCTTTCCATTCCATTTCTTCTACCTGTTTTCATTTGCCAATTCAAGCATTTGTACCTATACTTATACTCCTTGTTATGATATTTACCACTTACTTTTCTACTTACCCTTCATGTAGCCCACTTACCTAATTTTAACACAGAGACCCACCCCATCCCACTCTACTTGCTAGGAGGACTCAACAAACGAACTGTTTAAATTGCCAAGTGCCATTTATATGGGAGGTATCAATATTTTTTATGTTAACTTAATGTCAGGTCCTGTCCCACTACCTTGCTTGGAATGGCCTGTGACTCCTTAAGGATCAGAAGAGATGAAACATCATTCTTAGAGCTTTTTATATATTTTTTTCTTCTTTTTTTTATTGACTTTGTAATAATATTACATTAAAAATATATATATATGAGGTCCCATTCAACCCCCCCCACCCCCCCTCCCCCCCCCCCCCAGCAGCACTCATTCCCATCATCATGACACATTCATTGCATTTGGTAAGTACATCCTTGGGCACCTCTGCACCTCATGGTCAATGGTCCACATCATGGCCCATACTCTCCCCCATTCCATCCAGTGGGCCCTGTGAGGATTTACAATGTCCGGTGATTGCCCCTGAAGCACCATCCAGGGCAGCTCCATGTCCCAAAGACGCCTCCACCTCTCATCTCTTCCTGCCTTTCCCCATACCCATCAGCCACCATGTCCACTTTTCCCAATCCAATGCCACCTTTTCTATGTGGACATTGGATTGGTTGTGTCCATTGCACCTCTATGTCAAGAGGAGGCTCAGATTCCACATGGATGCTGGATGCAATCCTCCTGCTTTCAGTTGTAATCACTCTAGGCTCCATGGTGTGGTGGTTGTCCTTCTTCAACTCCATCTTAGCTGAGTGTGGTGAGTCCAATAAATCAGATTGTAGGAGCTGGAGTCTGTTGAGGCTCAGGACCTGGCTATCACATTGTCAGTCCAGAGATTCAAATCCCCTAAATATATCTTAAACCCCAATACTAACTGCACCTCCAGCACATTAGCATGAAAGTCTTATGAAGAGAGATCCCATCTGAGTCCAGATTCATCACACATAAACACCAGTTCCAAAGAGGGGCCATCTGACCTGGTAGTTAACCCCATCTGCCATAACCATAACTCCCATGGGTCTCTTTAGCCCTCAAAGGAACCAATACCTGGGGGTTGTATCTGCTTTATCTGTCTCTCAGACTCTGCTCAGTTGTGCATAAGGGCAATCCTTCTGACAGCCTCCAGACTCTTTTTTAGAGACTCATAGCCATATAAACTCATTTCTCCTTTCCATTTCCCCCTTACATTAGGTCGAACAGCATTTTAAAGTCATGTTATTTTATGTAGACAGGGATATCAGCTCACACAAAAAGAAATTATTCCCACGTTTTCTGATCTGTGTCCTACTCTGCACCGTCATTTGCCTATCAGCAGGCTGATCATTCTCCCTGCTCTTTCTACTATGCCCTCCTCCTTGCCTTGGGGATGGTATCACTCCTGAGCCATCCTTCTCCTTTTAGTCATGCATAGTTCTCTGCCCCTTATCAACCAGTCTCAGTTCTGGACCCTTCATTTTAGACCCCAGACTCTAAACTTGGCCTTCTGGAAGACCCTGTCATCATTTCTTTCTCTGTTTGGAAATATAGCATGTGCTCCTCCCACCCACCCACAGATGCTGTTTCCTATGCTCAAAAGCCCAGGGAGCAAGTACAACTAGGACCTTTCCCGGTTACGAATTCTCCTGACCTTCCCCCATGCTGCCACCTTCTGGCTGCAGCCTCAAAAAATGCTCTGCAGGTCTATTTCCTATTCAAGGTACCTTTCCCGTCCCATCATCCATCTAGGATAAGACTTACAACTACTTACATTTTTTCCATTATGCTTTTTTCATTCCATCCCATTTTTAGAAGTAATACCCTTTAGCAAGTAGGTGTGCACATTGTAGATAATTTCATCAGCATTGCCCAAATATAGAGAAAAAAAAACTCCTTTATATACTTGGACATTGCAATTTTCTAAGAGACAAATAAGAATTCCCAGAAGCTTACGTGTTCTCTTTATCTCTTGTCTACAGTTATATTCAAATATGATATTATGGATGATAAATAAAATATCAAAGGCCAAGCTTTCTTTGAAACATGTAAAATGTTTCCAAAATTTTTGAAAATAAACAAGGTTGTTTATTATTGTTATTTTAACATTTTCCTTAACAGACTTAAAAAATGAAATCTGTAGCGATACAACGTGAATTATTTTACAGACTCTTGCACTCTTTTGAAAAAAAAGTATTTATTTATATTAGAGAAGTTGTAGTTTTACAGAAAAATCATGCAGAAAATACAGAGTTCCCATATACTTCCCCCACATTCAGTGCTCCCTATTACTAACACTTTCAATTACTCTGGTACCATTGCTATATTTGATTAAACAATATTAATTTAATTATATTATTAGCTATAATCCATAGTTTATATTAGAGTTCACTTTGTGTTATACACATCTATATTTTAAAAAATTTTTTTATTCTAATGACATATATACAACCTAAAATTTCCTCCTTTAACCACATCCAAATCTATAACTCAGTACTGTTAACTATATATACACTGTTGTGCTACCATCACCAACATCCAAAACTTTTTCATCACCTCAAATACTAACTTTGTACAATTAAGCATTAACACCCCATGCCCTTCACCCACATGGCATTTGGTAAACTGTGTTCTAGTTTCTCACTCTATGAATTTGTTTATTTTAATTATTTCATACCAGTGAGATCATATAGTATTCGTCCTTTTAGGTCTGGCTTATTTCAGTTGACATGATGTGGACAAGGTTCATCCATTTTGTCACATGTATCAGAACTTCATTCCTTTTGACAGCGGAATAATATTCTATTGTATGTATATACCACATTTTGTTTATCCATTCATCTGTTGATGGACACAGGAGTTGTTGCCATCTTTTGGCAATTGTGAATAATGCCACTATGAACATTGGCATGCAAATATCTGTTCAAGTTCCTGCTTTCAATTCTTTTGGGTCATATGGTAATTCTGTGCTTTAAATTTGCGAGGAACCACCAAACTTTTCCACGGTGTCTGCACCATTTTACATTCCCACAAAAAATGAGTAAGTCTTCCTATTTCTCCACATTGTCTCTAACACTTGTTATTTTCATTTTTTTAGTAGTAGCCTTTCTAGTGTGTGTGAAATGGTATCTCATTGTAGTTTCGATTTCTATTTCCTTACTGGCTAATGATGTTAAACTTATCGACCATTTGTCTTCTTCGAAGAAATGTCTATTCAAGACTTTTGCCCATTTTTTAACACTGGGTTTTTTTAGGAGGTATCAGGGATTGAACCTGGGACCTTGTATGTAGGAAGCAGGTGCTCAAGCCACTGCACTACACCCCCTCCCCAGAGAAGAACAGTTTTTTAGGAGGTACCAGGGATTGAACCTGGGACATCGTACATGTGAAGCAGGTGCTCAACCACTGATCTACCCCACTCTCTTTTCTAAAGATGTTTTAAAAATATTTTTTTATGACAGAAGTTGTGAACTTACAAAACAATCGTGCACATGTGTAGAATTCCCATAAAACAACCCTTCACCAACACACCACACTAGTGTGGAACATTTGTTACAGATTATTAGATAATATCAGCAGATTATTACCACTAACTATGGTTCACAGTGCATATTTGGCATATTTCCCATACCCCCCCTATTAGTTTCTTTTCTTTTCTTTTTTAATTAGAAAAGTGGTAAGTTTATGGGAAAAAATCATGCAGAAAATATAGAGTTCCCATATACCCTCCTCCCCCACCCCCATTATTAACACCTTGCATTAGGATGGAACATTTGTTACAATTAATGAAAAGGGGCAGCGGATTTGGCCCAGTGGTTAGGGCATCCGTCTACCACGTGGGAGGTCCACGGTTCAAACCCTGGACCCCCTTGACCCGTGTGCAACTGGCCCATGCGCAGTGCTGATGCACGCAAGGAGAGCCCTGCACCGCAGGGGTGCCCCCCACGTAGGGGAGTCCCATGAGCAAGGAGTTCGCCCCGTAAGGAGAGCCACCCAGCGTGAAAGAAAGTTCAGCCTGCCCAGGAATGATGCTGCTCACACGGAGAATTGACACAACAAGATGACGCAACAAAAAGAAACACAGATTCCTGTGCCGCTGACAACAACAGAAGTGGACAAAGAAGATGCAGCAAATGCACACAGAGAACAGACAACCAGGGTCGGGGGGGAAGGGGAGAGAAATAAATAAAATAAATAAATCTTTTTTAAAAAATTAAAAGGTTATTATAATTGTACTGTTTTTTTCTTTTTTCTTTATTTATTTTTTGTCTTTATTTTTTTAATGTTACATTCAAAAAATATGAGGTCCCCATATACCCCCCAACCCCCTCACCCCACTCTTTCCCCCATAACAATAATCTCCTATATCATCATGAGACATTCATTGCATTTGGTGAATACATACATCTCTGAGCACCACTGCACCTCATGGTCAATGGTCCACATCATAGCACACACTCTCCCACAGTCCACCCAGTGGGCCATGGGAGGACATACAATGTCTGGTAACTGTCCCCACAGCACCACCAGGACAACCCCAAGTCCCAAAAATGCCCCCACTTCTCATCTCTTCCTCCCACTCCCTACCTCCAGCAGCCACCATGGCCACTTTCTCCACACCAATGCCACATTTTCTTCTATTACTAATCACAATAGTTCATGAATAGAATATCAGTAAGTCCACTCTAATCCATACTCTATTCCTCCATCCTGTGGACCTTGGAATGGTTGTGTCCACTCCACCTCTATATCAAGAGGGGGCTTAGATTCCACATGGATGCTGGATGCAATCCTCCTGCTTTCAGTTGTAGGCACTCTTGGCTCCCTGGTGTGGTGGTTGACCTTCTTCACCTTCATGTTAGCTGAGTGGGGTAAGTCCAATAAATCAGAGTGTAGGAGGTGAAGTTTTTTGAGGCTCAGGGCCTGGTTATCACATGGTCAGTCCAGAGATTCAGGAGGGTAAAATGTAAATCATAATGTAAAACTTAAGATAACTAAAAATTATAGAAAACTGTAGAGTCTAAAATATAAACCACAACGTAAACACAAAAGTTACATTGTTTGAAAGCTATTGTCTCAATATCTGTACATCAGTTTCAGTAAATATAGTATGAATATGTAAAAAGATTATTGATGTGGAAGGGAAAAGGGTTTTATGCTGGATATGTGGGAGTACTGTATATTGTATATATGAATTACTGTGATCTAAAACTTTTGTGAAGACAACCTTAATAATTAGGAAAAAAAATAAAAAGAAAGGACATAGACACTGAGGAAAAGACGGAAGTAGTTGCCTTGCCCATTTGCATACAGGGCAACACTTATTGCAATGATGAAAGGAAAAACATCAAAAACAAAACTTTTGCATTTTTAAATTTTTTGACACTAAAAACACATGTGATAACATGGATGAATCTTGAGAACCTTATGTTGAATGAAGCAACCCAGACATTGAAGGACAAATACTACATGACCTCACTGATATGAAATAAGTAAACCAAGCTGCCTCAGAGAGCTAGAGACTGGATGATAGGCTTAAAGGAAATTGGGGGGTAGAGGAAGGATGTAAGCTGACACATACATGGGTGAAATCTGTGATAAGCTGGAGGTAAGTATTTTACAAGGAAGGGATAAAATAGGGGCATAGGGTTACCTTTGGGTGGGGCTTTGTGGGCTTGAGGGGGCTAGGGATGGGAAGATGGGTAATATTGCCCAAGAAATTGGGGGGAGGGTGGGGCAACATACGAACATAGGAGATTGTCAGGTATTTGGTTGAGAGTATAATGCTGAGAAAAGTTTTTCAAAAATATAATAATGAAGGTTACCTGTTTAAGATGCTTAAAGGGGAATAATCCAACACAGGACAGGCTCATAGGGAATATGTGAATGCTCATTTTGCCATAGTGGGTTATATCATTGGATAAAGACCCATATAATGAGAATGAAATTATACCCACATCCTGGGGAGGACTGATGTTCTCAAATAGAGGGAATTGTATCTCTCGAGAGAAATGGTGGCTCCCAATGTATTAGGGCAGTTGAGCATGTCAAGTCCTCAACACTGTTGCAAGTATCTCTGAACATGGCCCTTCAAGCAATGAAGATTGACTGTCACTGTGGGCCCTAAGGGGAGGGGGAAAGAGGTATTGAATAAATGGAACCAATGTAACTGTGTGGGCAATAGAAGTGTTCCACAAGAGTACGCAAGGATAGATATAAGACATGTAAAATTACACCAAAAATATATCGAGGCTGATCAGCAATCTTTTTAAAAGTTTAAATGGAATAAACTAGCAATTGCATGTTACCCTCACTGTCACACACATTTTTTCTCAAATTTATTGAAGTATACCACTCACACATAAACATACATAAACAAAAACTGTATAGTAATAGTTGTGAACTTACAAAACTAACATACATAGCATCATACCAGACTCTCATAACTCACCCTACCACCATTACCTTGCATTGTTGCTGAACATTTTAAACTAATGATAGGTTGTAAGAGCATCGCTGTGGAAGGGAAAAGGTTTTGTGGTGGATGTGTGGGAGTGCTGTATATTGCATATATGAATTGTGGTGGTCTAGGGCTCTTGTGAAGAGAAGTTCAATAATTAGAGGGAAAAAAAAGAAAAGAAAAAGATAGGATGTAGAATTTTTCCAAGTCAACACGTATTCTTTATCTAACCTTTAAACCCATCGCTATATGCCATTTTGCTAGTAAGGGATCCTGACACTATATTGGGCTTCAATTTTCAGGAAGTTTTGGATCACAGAGTGGTTCAACAATGGCAGCGGAGGAATACTGGTATAGGATACTATTGACAGGTAATATATGGCTGACAGGGAGCTATACAGGGCATATGTCCAGGGTGCATGGTAATGTTTGGATATACTCATAGTGGCAACAATTAAAAACAACAGCTGGGGGGGTACTGGGTTACTGGCCGGGAGTGCTCTGTCATGGTCCCTAGGGGAGCAGCGACAGTTCCCCAGGTGCAGCAGCAAGGACCGGGAAGGAATGAGGGTCCAACAGTGAGCCCCTGATACTAATGACTATGCTTGTGAGCCTATATGCCTGAAATAAGAATAAGGCCTAGAGCAGCATTGTCCCTGGGAATTTCCTCCTGTCAGCCTTCATGTTACTCAAATGTGGCCAGTCTCGAAGCCAAACTCAGCATGTAAATGCAATGCCTTCCCCCCAGCGTGGGACATGACACCGGGGGATGAGCCTCCCTGGCACCGACGGATCACTATCAACTACCAACTAATGATGCAACTGGAAAATGACCTTGAATTGAAGGTTCAATGTGGATCAGCAGAATATCCCTGTCTACATATAATAACATGACTTTAAAATGCTGTTTGACCTAATGTAAGGGGGAAATGGAAAGGAGAAATGAGTTTATATGGCTACGAGTCTCTAAAAAAGAGTCTGGAGGCTGTCAGAAGAATTGCCCTTATGCACAACTGAACAGAGTCTAATGAGACAGATAAAGTATATAAAATCCCCAGGTATTGGTTCCTTTGAGGGCTGAAGAGACCCACGGGTTCTATGGTCATGGCAGATGGGGTTCACTGCCATGTCAGGTGGCCCTTCTTTGGAGCTGGTGTTTCTGTGTGATGGAACTGGACTCAGATGGGATCTCTTTTCATAAGACTTTCATGCTACTTTACTGGAATTGTAGTTGGTGTTGGGGTTTAAGATATATTTAGGGGATTTGAATCTCTGGACTGACAATATGATAGCCAGGCCCTGAGCCTCAACAGACTCCAGCTCCTACAATCTGATTTATTGGACTCACCTCACTCAGCTAAGATGGAGTTGAAGAAGGACAACCACCACACCATGGAGCCTAGAGTGCCTACAACTGAAAGCAGGAGGATTGCATCCAGTATCCATGTGGAATCTGAGCCTCCTCTTGACATAGAGGTGCAACGGACACAACCAATCCAAGGTCCACAGAGAAAAGGTGGCTTTGGAGTGGGAAAAGTGGACATGGTGGCTGATGGGTATGGGGAATGGCAGGAAGAGATAAGAGGTGGAGGCGCCTTTGGGACTTGGAGTTGCCCTGGATGGTGCTTCAGGGGCAATCACCGGACATTGTAAATCCTCCCAGGGCCCACTGGATGGAATGGGGGAGAGTATGGGCTATGATGTGGACCAGTGACCATGAGGCGCAGAGATGCCCAGAGATGAGCTTACCAAATGCAATGGATGTGTCATGATGATGGGAGTGAGGGTTGCTTGGGGGGAAGTGATGGGGTGGGGGTGGTGGGGTTGAATGGGACCTCGTATTTTTTTTTAATGTAATATTTTTACAAAATCAATAAAAATAAATAAATAAATAAAGAGCATTGTCAAAATATTACTACTAACCAAAGTATGTTCCTTCCAACCCACCCTATTATTATTATTTTTATATCATTTATATATGAACATACATAAACAATAAGTGTATAGTAAAAGTTGTGAACTTACTAAGCAAACATGCGTAAAATTATATGGGGTCCCATACAGCAACCCTCCTCCAACACCTTGAATTGTCGTGAGATATTTGTTAAATTATGAAAGAATATTGTCAAATTCTTACTAATAATTATAGTCCTTATATTACATTTGGTGTATTTTTCCCCCAACCCACCCTATTATTATTTTTTAAATATATTTTTATGACAGAAGTTGTAAATTTATAAAACAATCATGCACATGTGCAGAATTCCCAAACAACATCCACCTATCAACACAACACACTGTGGTGGAACATTTGTTACAGATAAAATAATATCATCTGATTGTTACCATGTCTATAGTGTACATTTGGCACACATTATCCATACTGCCCCATTATCAACACAGTACATCTTTGGCATACATGCAAACATATCACATTATTACCGCTAACCACAGTCTATAGTTCACTTCAGTTGTATCTTTCCCATGCTTCTCCACATTCCCACCACCCTACAGTAGTGATGTACATTTGCTCTATCTCACATGGAATGCTCTTGCATCTGTACCATCAATCACAATACTCATCCACCTCTTGGTTTACTGTGCTATTCATTTCCTAGATTATTCTCTAGCTTTCTACCAATTGGCATTTACACCCTTACACTACCATTTTCAGCCACATACCCATTTATAAACTAGCTGCTACTCACTATTTGTTACCATCCAATCTATACATTTCCACACTTTTACAGTAAAGATAATTAAAGCTTCTACATACCTTAAACATCAGTAGTCCATCTCAGTCCTTCTCTTATCTCCTTTAAGAATTCACCACTTACCACCAGGGCTTGAAGATATTTTCCTAAAATTTCTTCTAGAAGCATTATGGTTCTTGCTTTTATATTTAGATTTTTTATCCATTTTGAGTTAATTTTTGGATAAGGTGTGAGATAGGGGTCCTCTTTCGTACTTTTGGCTATGCATATCCAGTTCTTTCAGCACCATTTGTTGAATGGACTGTTCGACCCAAGCTGTGTGGGTTTGACAGGCTGGTCAAAAATCACTTGACCATACCTGTGAGGGTCTGTTTCTGAACCATCAATTTGGTTCCATTGGTCTTTGTGTCTGTCTTTATGCCAGTACCATGCTGTTTTTACCACTATAAATAGATAATATAATTTAAAGTCTGAAGATGAGAGTTCACTTTTCCTTTATAAGATGATTCTGGCTATTCAGGACCCCTTAGACTTTCAAATGTATTTGATAATCATGTTTTCAATTTTAAAAAATGCTGGTAGAATTTTTATCAGGATTGCATTGAATCTGTATATCAAATTCAGTAGAATTGACGTCTTAAGTCTTAATGATAGTTAGTCTTCCAATCCATGAACATGGAATGTCTTTCCAGTTATTTAGGTCTCTTTTGATTTCTTTTAACATTGAGTTGCAGTTTTCTGAATACAAGTGCTTCACTTCATTAGTTAAGTTTATTCCTATTTGAGTTTTATCTGTCATATTTTATTTTCCCCGCTCTTTTTACACTTTTTTGTTACTTTTATTGGTATAATCGTCACTTCTAGATTCTCTTCCAGGCCTTTTTCTCCTGCCTTTTCTTTTCAGGCTCTAACACACCTTTTAGCATTTTCTAAAAACCTGGTCTCTTGGTTAGAAATTCTCTGTTTCTGTTTATCTGTGAATGTTCTAATCTCGCCCTCATTTTTGAAAGACAATCTTGCTGGATATAAGATTTTTTTTTTA
Organism: Dasypus novemcinctus; assembly: GCF_030445035.2. Lineage (NCBI taxonomy): Eukaryota > Metazoa > Chordata > Mammalia > Cingulata > Dasypodidae > Dasypus > Dasypus novemcinctus. The sequence goes on from NC_080704.1 coordinate 54,371,536, forward strand.
ATTTTTTTATTTTTTATTGACTTTGTAATAATATTACATTAAAAATATATATGTGAGGTCCCATTCAACCCCACCCCCCCACCCCCCCTCTCCCCCCCCCCAACAACACTCGTTCCCATCATCATGACACATCCATTGGATTTGGTAAGTACATCTTTGGGCACCTCTGCACCTCATATACATTGGTTCACATCATGGCCCATACTCTCCTCTATTCCATCATGTAGGCCCTGTGAGGATTTACAATGTCCGGTGATTACCTCTGAAGCACCATCCAGGGCAGCTCCATGTCCCGAAGACGCCTCCACCTCTCATCTCTTCCTGCCTTTCCCCATACCCTTTGTCCATTATGTCCACTTTTCCCAATCCAATGCCACCTCTTCTATGTGGACACTGGATTGGTTGTGTCCATTGCACCTTTATGTCAAGAGGAGGCTCAGATTCCACCTGGATGCTGGATGCAATCCTCCCATTTTCAGTTGTAATCACTCTAGGCTCCATGGTGTGGTGGTTGTCCTTCTTCACCTCCATCTTAGCTGAGTGTGGTAAGTCCAATAAATCAGATTGTAGGTGCTGGAGTCTGTTGAGGCTCAGGATCTGGCTATCACATTGTCAGTCCAGAGATTCAAATCCCCTAATGGATATAAGATTTTTGGCTGAAGTTTTTCTCCTGTAGTATCTTAAATATATCAGACCACTAACTTCTACCCTCCATGGTTTCTGGTGAGAAATCAGCACTTAATTCTATTGGGTATCCTTTATATGTTATGCATTGATTTTCTCCTGCTGTTCTCAGAATTCTCTCTTTGTCTTTGACATTGGACATTCTGAGTATGTGTCTTGGAGTTGGTCTATTCAGATTTTTTTGGGTAGGAGTACATTGCTTCTTGGACACGGATATCTATGTCCTTCAATAGGGTTGGGAAATTTTCTACCATTATTCCTTCTGCCCCTTTTCCCTTCTCTTCTCTTCTCCTTCTGGGATACCCATGACACACATATTTGCACACATTTTACTGTCTTTAAGTTCCCTGAGACCTTGTTCAATTTTTTTCCATTCTTTCCTTCATCTGTTCTATTATATGTTCACTTTCAGAGGCCATTTCTTCAAGCTCACCAATCCTTTCTTCTGCCTCCTTGAATCTGCTGTTACATGATTCCAATGCTTTTTTTAAATTTCATTTATTGTGCTTTTCATTCCCATAAAATCTGCTATTTTTCTATGTACACTTTCAAATTCTTCTTTGTGCTCATCCAGTGTCTTCTTAATATCCTTAATCTCTTTAGCCATCTCATTGAATTTATTAAGAAAATTTGTTCAAACATCTATAATTAGTTGTCTCAACTCCTTTATGTCATCTGGAGGCTTATCTTGTTCCTTTAACTGGGCCATATATTACTGTTCCCTGGTATGGATTGTAATTTTTTGTTGGTATCTTGGCATCTGGCTTACTAGATTATTTATTCTGGGTGCAGTATTTCTCTTTAGTTTAGGGCTTCCTGCCCTTTCTTCCTTTCTGGTTGTGCAGTAGGAGCCAAGGATGTAGTTGGTGCTATAAGCTGTGGAGACTCAAGCTGCTCTCATTGCCCCAGAGACTGATGAAATTTCTCCCAACTTTCTCCTTTGCAGGGGTAGGGACAGAGTCACAGCTGTGTAGAGTAATCCAAGTAATGAAGGCCTAGACTGTAGTTGGCCAGAGAGACTGATGAGGATTCATGCCGATTTCTCCCCTGCCTGAGGCATGGATGGAGCTGCAGGTGTGGGCAGCAATCTATGTGGTGTGGATCCAAGATGACTGCAGTTGCCCCATTAGACTTCCAATTATTCAGTATGTGCCAGCCAAAATTACCTGCGGTTACCCAGATAGGCTGGGGCAGGGCCCTCCAGCCTCCTCCCGGCCAAAGGTGGGGCTGAAGCTTAGGCTAGGGTTGCAGTCCCATCTGGGTGAATGAGACCAGTTCCTTCTGTCACTGTGATTTTTGGTCCTGGCTTCCCCTCAGGCTGGGGACAGAGTCAATATTGTAGCTACTGACCTCTTTCTGACTTGGAAAGATTCACACCCTAGGTGTTCCTAGGAGTATACCTTAGCCAGCCGAGTCTACTAATCAGTAGCCAAAATCAGTGGCCAACCATCTCCTCCTCCCCTGTTTTTGGGAGATGGAGCTTCCAATTCCAGCCACAGAATACCTCCTGGGGCAGCTTGTGCTGCTAAAGTAGGACAATCACTGGCCTCTGTGACTTGGCTGGTAATTTCCCAGAGAGGCTGGCACAGGTCCCCCCAGCTTCCTCCCTCTCAGAGGTGGGGCTGGGGCTTAGGCTAGACCTGCTATCTGATCTGGATGGAAAGAAGCCAGTCCTACCAGCGCTGTGATTTTCAGTCCGCCCTGCTTCCCCTTGTGCCCAGTGTGGAGCTAAGATGGCAGCTACCAGCCTCTTTCTGACTTAGACAAGCTCATACTTCAGCTGTTCTCAGGATTATATTTTAGCCCACTGAATTTACTCCTCAGTAACTGAAGTTTGGTGCTCAACCGTCTCTTCCTTCGTCTTTGGGAAGTGGAGCTTCCAATTCCAATCACAGAACAGCTCCCGAGGTGGCTTGTGTCTCCAGTGGAGGATGAGCACTGGCCTCCATGGCATGGAGTGCTCTGCTTATGAGTCTTCTCTGCAGATGGGAAGTCTCCTCCTTCAATTCCTTCAAGGATGTGGCAGGATGCTCTTCTGGTCTCCTGGAGCCTTCAAACAGGTGCTTCCGCTAACTCCAGATTGCTCTGGGTGTTTACTAACTGCCCTGTAGCAGGATCTGATTCTAGGAGTTCCTTACTCTACCACCATCTTGCTGATTGTCCCCCCCCCAAATTAGTTTTTTAAAATACATTTTTTATTTTTAAAATATACTTAGATTACATAAAATGTTACATAAAAAATATAGGGGATTTTCATATGCCCCGCTCCCCACACCTCCCACTTTTCCCCACATTAACAATTTCTTTTCTTAGTGTGGTACATTATTTGCAATTGATGAACACATTTTGGAGCATTGCCATTAAGCATGGATTATAGTTTACATTGTAGTTTACACTCTTTCCCACTCCATCCTGTAGGTTATGGCAAATATATAATTACCTGTGTCTGTCATTGCAGTGTCATTCAGGACAATTCCAAGTCCTGAAAATGCCCCCATATTACACCTCTTTTTCCCTCTCCCTGACTTCAGCACCTCCAGTAGCCACTGTCTTCCCATCAATGATATAATTTCTTCCATTACTAGAATCACAATAAGTCTATAGTAAAATATCAGTACATCCACTCTAGTCCATATTTTATTCCCCAATCCTGAGGATTCTGGGATGGTGACACCCACCCAACCTCTAATTGAGAGAGGGCTTCAATACCATATGGCAGATGGATGGAACTCTCTTCTTTGCAGTTGCAGACTCTCTCGGTTCCTTGATGTTGTGGTTGCCCATCCTCACCTCCTTGTTAGTTGTCCTGGGTGAGTCCAATGCATGGATAGTAGGTGTTGCAACTCTGCTGAGGCTCAGGGCCCAGCTGTCACATGGACACCCCAGAGATTCAAGTCTCTTGGACATATATCTACCCACTCCAGCACCAACTAAATAATAGGGACAGAAGAGGCATGTGTAGAGAAGTCACATTTGAGTCCACTCTGTCACACTTGGGAGCACAAAATCCAAAATAGGACCCATTGGCAAGGCATCAAACTCCATCTGCCATGACCATTGGACTGGTGACTCCAAATTTCTCAGGAGCTCCACTACTTGGGGTAGTATCTACTCTGGCAGTCTATGAGATTCTGCTGAGCACATTCCTGGGCAGGCTGCAATTTCTTTCGCGCTGGGCGGCTCTCCTTGCGGGTGCACCCCTTGCGCGTGGGGCTCCCCTACGTGGGGACACCCCTGCGTGGCAGGGCACTCCTTGCGCGCATCAGCACTGCGCATGGGCCAGCTCCACATGGGTCAAGGAGGCCCGGGGTTTGAACCGCGGACCTCCCATGTGGTAGACGGACGCCCTAACCACTGGGCAAAGTCTGTTTCCCCCAAAACTTCTTAAAAAATGAAGCCAAGAATATTGCCAAATTCACTTAATAGGAAAATGAAATTATAATGGAAGTTTTAAACATGAGAAATAAAATACATAATAATTTAAGAAAAACTGATACTAAACTAAAGTAAAAAATTTGGGATATTAAAAAAAAGAAAAATATTTTTTAAAAACTTTTTTGACGTTTTGCCTTTCATCATTGTAATATCTATTGTCCTGTATGTACAGAGGCATTTTCTTCCATTTCTTCTCCAGTGTCTTATTTTATATTTTGTCTTCAAAGAAGTTTTAGGTCACAGTAAAGTCACATACAGAATATAGGGAAATCCCAAATACCAAACATTCTCGCCCTTTCCCCCCTGCCCTATTTTTATTTATCTATTTATTTATTTTTCTTTATTTTCTTTTAAATGTTACATTCAAAAAATATGAGGTCCCCATATACCCCCTACCCCACCCACGCCACCCCTCCCACATCAACAAACTCTTCCATCATTGTGGCACATCCACTGCACCCGGCGAATACATTCTGGAGCACTGCTGCAGCACATGGACAGTGGTCCACATTATAGTCCACACTCTCCCCCAGTCCACCCAGTGGGCCACGATAGGACACACAACATCCAGCATCCATCCCTGCAGGACCACAGAGGATAACTCCAAATCCCAAAAGTGCCCCCACACCATATCTCTTCTTCCCTCTCCCGACCATCAGCAGCCACTGTGGCCACCCTCTCCACATCACTACTACAATTTCTTCCCTTACTAATCACAATAGTTCCCCAGCAGAACACCAGTAAGTCCACTCTAATTCATACTCTATTCCTCCATCTTGTGGGCCTAGGATGGCTATGTCCAGTCCCTTTCTACATCAAGAGGGGGTTTAGATTCCACATGGATGATGGATGCAATTCTCCTGCTTCCCCCCTGCCCTATTAATAACCTTTTTACATGTGGGTGGTACTTTTGTTACAACTGATGTACAGATACTGAAACATAGCTACTATAACCATGGTCAATGGTATACATTACAGTTTACATTTTAGACCATACACTTTTATAAATTTTTGATGAAATTTAACGTGGCCTGTACCCATCATTGCAAGATCATGCAGAACACTTCCATTACCCCCTAAACACCTCTTCTTGCATGTATTCTATTCCTCCCTCCCCCCCCTCCCCCTAGGGGTCCACGGCGACCACCAGGTTTCACTCCTTGAAGAACATGATTCATAGATACTTGCAACAATGCTGAGGGCTTGACACACCAGTTCGTCCACTCGTATTAGGAACTGCCCATGCTCTCAAGAGACATCCACCCCTCTGTTTGAGAACATATCAGGCCTCCCCAGGATGGGAGTCCAACTCCTTCCACTCATTATGTGGGTCTCTCCCCCCACACTGATACAACACACTATGACAAAATGATCATTCACACATTCTCTAGAAGAGTGTCCCAGATGCGCCCTGTCCCAAATGCCCCCCCATCCAACACCATAAACCAGTAACCCTTCCTTGTCATATTGCCAAAAGAGTTTTCTCAACATTGTAGTTTCATCCACATACCCGCCAATCCCCAGTGTTCACCTGCTCCCTCCCCAACCCTCCCCCCATTTCTATGGACCTCCAACACATCGTCTCCACCCTACCCCCCTGTCAAGCTTGTACCGCCCAACCCAATAGTCTCCCTACCCTTCTGTCATATCCCTTCACTGCACAACTACTCACTTCCACCTTATCATAGATTTCACCCATTTGGGCAGTGGCTCACAACCTTCTTCTCCCTTTCTATTTCCTGTAAACCTATCAGGTTCTGCTTGATTTGCTTAATTCATATCAGGGATGTCATGTAATATTTGTCCTTCAATGCCCGGCTTGCTTCACTCAACATAATGTCCTCAAGATTCATCCATGTTATCCCATGTGCTAGTACAGTATTCCTTCTTACAGCTGAGTAAAAATCCATTGTATGTATACACCACATTTTGTTTATTCATTCATCTATTGATGGACATTTAATAATCCCCTATTACTAACACAGTACTTCTTTCGCATTGGTGCAAGAATATTACAGTATCACATATTAAAATATTACAGCATTGCTGTCCATAGGTTAGACTAATTGCATTTTTCCCATGCTTCTCCACATTACTATCTCCCTGCAATAGTGACATACATCCGTTCTAATTTATTGAAGGGCATTCTTGCTATTGTTCTATTAACCACAGTTCTCATCCACCTCTGGGTTCACTGTATTATTCAGTCCCTAGATAATTCTCTAGCTTTCTTTCAATTGACATTTACAACCCAAGACTACCCTTTTCAGCTACAATCCCATTTATAAACCTCCTGTCACTCACTATAATGTGTTACCATCAACTCTATTCATTTCCACACTTTTATAGTCAAGTTAATTAAAACTCCTACATACATTAATATGTATGTACATACATTAATCAGTACTCCTTCACAGTCCCACTCTAATCTCCTAATTACCTAAACTCTAGGTTTTAACTCCATGTTTTTATTCCTCTTATTTAGCTTATTTTAGTGAGACCATGCAATATTTGTCCTTTTGTGTCTAGATTATTTCACTTAATATAATGTTTTCAATCTTTATAGATTTTTAATGTATCCGTCTTTTCCTTTCCAGAGCTATATCTTATGTACACATGATTATTTGTTATCTGGATTCTATATTTATGTCATTTTATGAATTATTTATTTAAAACTTTTGTGTAATCTTTTATTTGCAATGGTTTTTCTGTGTGTTCATAAACAGTTTACATAATTTTTAAAATTGGTTGTTGGTCACTTTTGTTGTTGAGTTATCAGATACCTTTATATAGTCCTGATATTAAAACCTCATTGGATTTGTGGTTTCCAAATATTTTCTCCCTCTCTGTAGACTCTTTCTACTTTCATGATGAAGTCCTTTAATGAACAAAAGTTTTTAATTTTGATGAAATCCCATTGATCTATTTTTTCATCATTCATGCTTTTGGTGCAAAGTCTAGTAAGCCATTGCCTAGAACAAGATTCTGAAGACATTTCCTTATGTTTTCTGCTAGGAGTTTTATAGCTGTAGTTATTATATTTAGACCTTTGATCCATTTTGAGTTAATTTTTGTATATGGTGAAAGGTAGGAGTTCAACTTCATTCTTTTGCATGTGGATACCAGTTTTCCCAGCAAAATTTGTTGAAGAGACTATTTTTCCCCATTGAGAGAACTTGGCATCCTTGTCAAAATCAATTAGCCATAGATGTGAAGGTTTATTTCTGAACTCTCAATTCAATTCCATTGGTCAACATATTAGTCAGGATTATCTGGGGAAGCAGAACTGACCGGAGATATCTGTAAATAGTATGAGATTTTATAAAATTGTCTCACATGACTGTGGGGATGCACAAGTCCAAATTCTGTAGGGCAGGCTGCAAACCAGGGACTCCAATAAAAGTCTTTTATGAGTTCCCAGGAAGCACTGGCTGTCTGAAGTAAAGATGGGAATATTAAGGCCTTCAATTGATTGGGTGAGACATCACTCATTGCTGACTGCAACAATCTCCTCAGTTAATTTTTTTTTTAATTTTTTTTATTTTTTAATTTTTTAATTTTTTTTATTGACTTTGTAATAATATTACATTAAAAATATATATGTGAGGTCCCATTCAACCCCACCCCCCCACCCCACCTCTCCCCCCCCCCCCCCCCCCCAGCAACACTCATTCCCATCATCATGACACATCCATTGGATTTGGTAAGTACATCTTTGGGCACCTCTGCACCTCATAGTCAATCGTCCACATCATGGCCCATACTCTCCCCCATTCCATCCAGTGGGCCTTGTGAGGATTTACAATGTCCGGTGATTGCCCCTGAAGCACCATCCAGGGCAGCTCCATGTCCCAAGGACGCCTCCACCTCTCATCTCTTTCTGTCTTTCCCCATACCCATCAGCCATCATGTCCACTTTTCTCAATCCAATGCCACCTTTTCTATGAGGACATTGGATTGGTTGTGTCCATTGCACCTCTATGTCAAGAGGAGGCTCAGATTCCACATGGATGCTGGATGCAATCCTCCCACTTTTAGTTGTAATCACTCTAGGCTCCATGGTGTGGTGGTTGTCCTTCTTCAACTCCATCTTAGCTGAGTGTGGTGAGCCCAATAAGTCAGATTGTAGGTGCTGGAGTCTGTTGAGGCTCAGGACCTGGCTATCACATTGTCAGTCCAGAGATTCAAATCCCCTAACTATATCTTAAACCCCGATACTAACTGCACCTCCAGCACATTAGCATTAAAGTCTTATGAAGAGAGATCCCATCTGAGTCCAGATTCGTCACACATAAACACCAGTTCCAAAGAGGGGCCATCTGACCTGGTAGTTAACCCCATCGGCCATGACCATAACTCCCATGGGTCTCTTTAGCCCTCGAAGGAACCGATATCTGGGGGTTGTATCTGCTTTATCTGTCTCTCTGACTCTGCTCAGTTGTGCATAAGGGAAATCCTTCTGACAGCCTCCAGACTCTTTTTTAGAGACTCGTAGCCATATAAACTCATTTCTCCTTTCCATTTCCCCCTTACATTAGGTCAAACAGCATTTTAAAGTCATGTTATTTTATGTAATTTTAGATGCAACCAGTCATCTATGCACTGATGATTAAAGTCCATGAAATGCCCTTGTATTTCAATTAGCCCAGTGCTTGTTTGATTAAACAAGTGGGCACCATTACCTGGCCAAGTTGACGCATTAACCTAACAATCACAGGCTATATGTCTGTACTTGTGCCAATACCATGCTGTTTGGATTACTGTAGCTTTGTTACAAGTTTTAAAATTGGAAAGTGTGAATCCTTCAACTTCACTCATTTTCAAAATGGTTTTGGATATTTGGGCTCCTTACCCTTCCAAGTAAATTTGATGACTTTTCCTTTTCTGCAAAACAGGCTGCTGGAATTTTGATTGGGATTGTGTTGAATCTGTATGATCACTTTGTATAGAATTGACATGTTAACAATTTTAGTCTTCCAATCCATGAACATGAAATATCCAGCCATTTATTGAGGTCTTCTTTGAGCAATGTTTTATAGTTTTCCATGTAAAAATCCTTTACATCTTTGATTAAATTTATTTCTAGATATTTGATTCTTTTAGTTGCTATTGTAAGTGGAATTTTTTTCTTGGCTTCCTCTTCAGATTGTTCATCACTAGTGTGTAGAAACTACTGATTTTTGCATGTTAATCTTGTATGCCACCGCTTTGCAGAATTTATTAGTTTTATTACTTTTGTTGTGAATTTTTCATGATTTTCCATTTATAGGATCATGACATCTGCAAATAGGGAAAATTTTACTTCTTCCTTTCCAATTTGGATGCCATTTATTTCTTTTACTTGCCTAATTGCTATGGCTAGAACAGGGGTTCTTAGCCTTTTTTGGTTCCATGGACCCCTTTGCCACTCAGATGAAAACTACAGATCCCTTACTAAGTCCACACTACACTATGTATTTTTAAAGAAATATTTCACACCTGCACCAACATGTCCCCACAAGAATAATGTTTTTTTTGAATTTCAATTCAAGCTCACAGACCTCTTGTTAAGAACTCCTGGGCTAGAACTCCTAGTTCAATGTTGAATAACAATGCTGATAGTGGTCATCTTTGTCTTATTCCGTATCTTAGATCTTTTAGTCTTTCACCATTGAGTATTATATTAGCTGTGGGGGGTTTGTACATGCCCTTTATCATGTTGAGGGTGTTTCATTCTATTCCTAGTTTTCTAAGGGTCTTTATCAAGGAGGAGTGATGGATTTTGTAAAATATCATTTCTAGGTCAAATGTGAGGATTATGTTTTTCCATTTCACTCTATTAATACGGTGTATTAAATTAATTTATTTTCTTATGTTGAAATACACTTGTATATCTAGGGGAAATCCCACTTGATCAAAATGTATAATTCTTTTAATGTTTGTTGGATTCCTTTTGCTAATTTTTGGGGGAGATATTTGTATCTGTATTCCTATGAGATATTGGTCTGTAGTTTCTTTTCTTTTAGTATATTTAGCTGGCTTTGGTATGAGGGTAATATTTGTCTCATAGAATGAGTTAAGCAGTGTTCTCTTCAATTTTTTAGAAAGGTTTGAGAAGAATTGCTATTAATTCTTCTTGGAATATTTGGTAAAACTCAGCAGTCAAGCCATCTGGTCCAGTTTTTGATTACTGATTTAATCTCTTTACTTGTTATTGGTCTGTTGAGATCTTCTAGTTCTTCTTGAGTCAGTATCAGTAGTTTGTGGGTTTCTAGTAATTTGTCAATTTCATCTAAGTTATCTAATTTGTTGGCATAAAGTTGTTGATATTATCTTCTTATAATCCTTTTTATTTCCGTGGAGTTGATAGTAATGTTCAACCTTTTCTAATTTAATTATTTGCATCTTCTCTTTTTTTTTTTTTTGTCAGTGCATTTGAAGTCTTACTGATTTTCTCAATCTTTTTCAAGAACCAACTTTTGATTTCATTGGTTCTATTTTTTTGTTCTGTTTCATTTTTCTCCACTCTAATCTTCATTATTTCCTTCCTTCTGCTTGCATGGGTTTAGGTTGCTTTTCTTTTTCTAGACTATCCAGTTGTGACTTTAAGGCTCTGGTTTGATATCTTCCTTCTTTTAAATGTAAGCATTTAGAGCTATAAATTTTCCTCTCAGCACCACTTTTGCTGCATCCCATCAGTTTTGGTATAAACCATACCATTTTCTTTTGCCTCAAGACATTTACTAAATTTTCCTCACAATTTCTTCTTTGACCCACTCTTTAAGAGTGTGTTGTTTAATTTCTAAGTACTTGTGAATTTTCCCTTTCTCCCTCTGTTATTGATTTCTAGCTTTATTCCATGGTGGACAGAGATGATGCATTGTATTATTTCAATATTGTTTAATTTATTGAAGCTTTTTTGTGACCTAAGATATGGTCTATCCTGGAGAATGACCTATGACTAGATCTAGAATGTGTGTTCTGTTGCTGTTGGGTGAAGTTTCTATATATGTCTGTTAGGTCTAGTTGGTTTATAGTATTGTTCAAGTCTTCTATTTCTTTATTGATCTTCTGTCTAGATTTTCTATTCATTATAGAAAGCGGTATATTGAAATCTCCTACTATTAATGTAGAACCATCCATTTCTTCCTTCAAATCTATCAATATTTGTTTCATATATTTTGGGGCTCTGCCATTATGTGCATATAAACTATAATTGCTATGTTGTCTTGTTGAATTGATCCCTTTTTTGGTATATGGTGATCTTCTTTGTCCCTTCTAAGAGATTCTGACTCAATGTCTATTTTATCTGATATTAGTATAGCTACCCCAGCTCTCTTTTGGTTACTACTATGAACTTGAGTCTCTTATAAACATCATATTGTTGGGTCATACCTTTTTATCCATTCTGCCCATCTCTGCCTTTTGACTGGAAAGTTTAATGCATTTTTATTTAAAGTAACTACTGAAAATGCATGTATTTCTTCTGCATTTTACTATTTATTCTTTGTAAATCTAATACCTCTTTTGACCATCAATTATTTTATTAACATCTACTTTCACATTTATTTGATTTTTTGTAGTTTACCATTTTGAATTTCATTTCATTCTCTTCTGTATATACTTTTCAGATATTTTGTTGTGATTACCACAGGGTTTAAAGGTAACACCTAAATCTATAACAGTCATGTTTGATTTGACACCAACTTAACCTCAATAGCATACACAAACTCTATTCCTATACCCTGATACTCCCACCTTTTTTGTACTTGTTGCAAATTATATCTTTATGCATTGTATGTCCAAAATCATAGAATTATAATTAATTTTTATACATTGCATTTTAGAACCTGTAAGAGATAAAATGTGTTCTTGGTTGACAATTGTTTTCTCTCAGCACTTTAAATATTTTATCCCACTTCCTTCTTGTCTTCATGGTTTCTAATGAGATCAGCACTTAATCTTATTGGGGCTCCCTTGTATATAACATGTTGCTTTTCTCTTGCATCTCTCAGAACTCTGTCCTTGTCCTTGGTATTCAACAATTTGACAATTATGAATCTGAGCATGGTTCTCTTTGAGTTTGTCCTGTTTGGGTTTCATTGAGTTTCTTGAATGTGTACATTCATGTCTTTCATTAAATTTGGAAAGTTTTCAGCCAATATTTATTTAAATATTCCTTCTGTCCCTTTCTCTCTTTCTTCTCCTTCTAGTACTCCCCTAACGCACATATTGGTACATTTGACAGGTGTCGATGCCACCAGGGGATAACAGATGTTAATAGGCTGAATCAGCATGACACATCACAAAAAAATACTGTCAAATCCCAATAAAATTAAAACATCAATCAATTTCAATATCCTGCAAAATGTGATCCTTAGTCAATGACTCAATAGTGATTTTCTCAGAACTATGTAGTTACCGCTTTAGCATAAGTTGTTTCCTTTAAGGCTCAAACGATCCTATGAAATCTGTAGGATACCATATTATCAGCATCAGCTTCATTTTACATAGGAGGAAAAGGAAGCTCAGAAACACTGACTTGCCTGTGGTCACAGATTCCTAGAATTCAAATTCAGACAGTTTGACTTCAGAGCCCATGCTTTTAAAAACTGTCCTATTTTTGCTCAGTGACCCTTACGTTTACTTATAAAACTGCAAAGACTCTGTAAAAGTTGATTACAATAAAATTTCGACATGTGTATCTCACTTTGAAATGGGTATATATGGTGACCTTTTTGGTGACCTACCCAGCATTCAAGAAACGCCCCTGCTTCTTGAAGGAACCAAATTTTATTTAAGTATGTGGTTCATTCCACATCTGGATGAAGGTGACCCCATCTCAACTTGAACAGTGGGTCTTGAGAAGTTTAGGCCAGTTTGATAATCCCATTAGCCCTACCAGGGATGCAAAAACCTAGGGTTAAACTAATCAATGCAGCAAGTCCTCTGACGACCGTTATTGGTCCAGAGGTGGGCTTGTACTTCAATTGGCCCAAAAGTTATCAAATAGAGAACACTTATTCCATGTCATGGATAAAGATTTTCTCTCTCACTTTCTCTTGCTCTCTCTCACTTTTTCTTTCTTTCTCTCCTTTCTTCCCTTCCTCTCTACATTCTCTCTCATCCTCCCCACCCCCTATACACACATATACACAGCTGTGAAAATGATTACACCAGTAATCCCCTGGCAACCCCAACTTATCCAAACCATTCCAACTGCAGGTTTGCAGCAGTTACAGATAAAGAAAACTGCAATCTGGGACAAGACCACAATCATGTACCCTTCTCTACTCCTTGCTCTGTTTTGACAACTCTAATCCTGCTTCCAAGGGACTTACCTAATTTTAAGGGGCTTGCTGATGCTCACCAGCTGAATAAAGTCTCTAACCTCTATTTGGGTCACTTTATTTTTTTTTTCTTGACAGTTTGATGTCATGACTGGGATAAGGGCTGGACAAGCCCCGGATTCTGATGAAATTTCAGGCAAGGACAGAGCATGGAGGAACTCTTGCTTCCTTCCTTCTCTAGAACTGGAATCAAGATAAGAAGTAAGTCCTGCTCCAGATGCTGTGCTCCGGTGTTTCAATGTGGCTTAAATATTGCAGGCTTTGATTCTTTGAGAGGGATACTCTTGGATTCAGCTTTGCAGGCTTGAGGGGGCTAAGGTTGGGAGGATGGGTCAGATGGTCCAAGGAATTGGGGGAAGGGTTGGGGGGAGTAGGTGAACATGGGAAATTGTTGGGTATGTGGTTGAAACTATAATGTTGAGAAAGCTCTTTAGAAAGTATAATAAAGAGGGTTACTGATTTAAGGTGCTTGACGGGGGTCGTCTGGCACAGGATGCACCTGTGCCACAGGATGCACTTGTAGAGAAGTTAGCTGAGTGGGGTAAGTCCAATAAATCGGAGTGTAGGAGTTGAAGTCTGTTGAGGCTCAGGGCCTGGCTATCATATTGTCAGTCCAGAGATTCAAATCCCCTAAATATATCTTAAACCTCAGCACCAACTACAATTCCAATAAAGTAGCATGAAAGTCTTGTGAAAAGAGATCCCATCTGTGTCCAGCTCCATCACGCAGAAACACCAGCTCCAAAGAAGGGCCAACTGACATGGCAGTGAACCCCATCTGCCATGACCATAGAACCCGTGGGTCTCTTTAGCCCTCAAAAGAACCAATACCTGGGGTTGTATCTACTTTATCTGTCTCTGAGACTCTGCTCAGGTGTGCATAAGGGCAATCCTTCTGACATCCTCCAGACTCTTTTTTAGAGACTCATAGCCATATAAACTCATTTCTCCTTTCCATGTCCCCTTTACATTAGGTCAAACAGCATTTTAAACTCCTGTTATTATATGTAGACAGGGATATTCTGCTGGTCCACATTGAACCTTTAATTCAAGGTCATTTTTCTAGTTGCATCATCAGCTGGTACTTGGTAGTGATCCCTCGGTGCCAGGGAGGCTCATCCCCGGGTGTCATGTCCCACGCTGGGGGGAATGCATTGCATTTACATGCTGAGTTTGGCTTTGAGACTGGCCACATTTGAGCAACATGAAGGCTTGTCATAGTGTGTTATATCAGTGAGTGGAGAACCATACAATGGTTGGGAAGGTGTTATAACCCCATCCTGGGGAGGTCTGATGATCTCAAACAGAAGGGAGGGTGTCTCTCAAGAGCATGGGTGGCTCCCAAAATGGGGAGGACAGACTAGTTTATGAAACCCTCAGCATTGTTGCAAGTATCTATGAATCTTGTCCTTCAAGCAATGAAGCTTGGTTGTCACTGTGGACCCCAGGAGGAGGGTAAGAGAGGAATAGAATAGATGGAAGTGGGGTAACTGGGAAGCAAAGGAAGTGTTCTGCGTGATGGTGCAATGATGGATACAGGCCATGTTAAATTTCACCAAAAATTTATAGAAGTGTATAGTCTAAAATGTAAACCATAATGGAACCATGGTTAGTAGCTATGTCTCAATATCTATACATCAGTTGTAGCAAATGTAACATCCACATGTCAAAAAATCATTTCTGGTAAAGGAAGAAAAGGGTTTGACGTCAGGTAAATGGGAGTCCCCTATATTCCATATGTGAGTTTACTGTGACCTAAACTTTTTTGAAGATATAATAAAAAAAGGATGTAGACACTGAGGAAGAAATAGAAGGGATTGCCTTGCCACTGTACATACAGGCAACACCTATTACAGCGATGAAAGGCAAATGCCAAAAAATTTTTATGATGTTTTTCATTTTTTTAATGCCCCAATTTATTTTTACTTTATTTTAGTTTTTCTAAACTATTAAGTATTTTATTTCTAATCTTTAAACCTATCATTACTAATTCATTTTCCTATTAATTGAATATGACAATATATAAGGATTCATTTTTGAAGAAGTTTTGGATCACAGAGGGGTTCAACTATGGCAGGGGAGGAGCATTGTTGTGGGGTCTCATTGATGGGAAATGCATGACTGGAAGGGAGTTCTCCAGAGCATGCATATATGGTATGTGGATATGTTTGGATGTTCATTATACATTGACATAGTGCGTAGAGTTCCACACAACAACTGAGGGAGTGCTGAGTTCCCATCCTGGGAAGCTATATTACATTCCCCAATGAAACAGTAACAATCCCCCAAGTGCAAGGGCAAAGACCAGAAGGATGGTCCAATGATGGGTCTGATGATTATGCTTAGGAGCTAGTGTGCTTGAAATTTCAACTAGGCCTAGAGTTGCAGGATGCCTAAATGTTACCTCCTGAGAGCCTCCATGTTGCTCAAATGTGGCCATTCTCTAAGCCAAACTCATCATATAAACATATTACCTTCCCTCCAAAGTGGAACATGATTCCCTGGGATGAGTCTCCCTGGTGCTGAGGGATTTACTACCAAGCACCAGCTGGTGATGCAACTAGAAAAAGACCTTGAATAAAGGGCAGAAATGGTAAAGACAAATGAATTTATATGGTTAAGAGTCTTCAAAGTGAATCAGGAGATCATCAGAGGGGTCGTGCTTACGCACATCTCAGCAGGATCTCAGAGACAGCCAAAGTAGATACAACCCCAGATAGTGGTGATCCTGAGGGCTATGGAGACACCCAGGTCCTACAGTCATGGAAGATGGCTCTGGAGATCAGTGCCTTGCCAGTGGGCCCTTTGGAATCTTTGCTCCTGAGTGTGATGGAGTTGGAACCAGATGTGACTTCTCTATACATTCCTCTTCTGTCACTTTTACTGAATCTGTGGTTGGTGCTGGGGTTGGTGTATACTCAGGAGACTTGAATCTCTGGACTGTCCATGTGCCAGCTGGGTCCTGAGCCTCAGCAGAGTTGCAACACCTAATCTCCATTTTTTCGGACTTACCCAGGTCAATTAACAAGGAGGTGAGTATGGTCAACCACCACACCAAGGAAACAAGACAGTCTACAACTTCAAATGGAGAATCTCATCCATCAGCCATGTGGGCTCTAAGCCCCCTCTCAATTTAGTGGTGGAGTGGGCATCACCATCTCAGGGTCCTCGGGATGGAGGAATAAAACATGGAATAGAGTGGACTTACTGGTATTCTACTATAGAATTATTGTGACTCTAACAATGGAAGAAATTATATAATTGAAGTGGAGACAGTGGCCATGGGAGTCGCTGAAGGCAGGAAGAGGGAAGAAGAGGTGTGATATGGGGGCATTTTCGGGACTTGGCATTGTCCTGAATGATATTGCATGGGCAGATACAGGACATTATATTTCCTGCCATAATCCACTGAATGGACTGGGAGAGTGTGTAAATTACAACATAAACTACAATCCATGCTGTTTAGCATTGCTCCAAAATATATTCACCAAATGCAATGAATGGACCACAATAATGAAAGAAATTGATGTGGAAGGAGCGGAGGGTGTGGGGAGTGGGGTATATGGGAACCTCATATTTTCAGTGTAACATTTTGTGTGATTTGTGAATCTTTTTAAAAAAGATAATTAAAAAGTATGCTAAAAAAAGAGAATCTATCAGAGGCACCTCTTCATCTCCAGCTTTTTTTGTTAATGGCTTAAAGCTTGAAATAACAGATGCCATTCAGACACATAAAATGGAGGCATTTTTGGGACTTGGAGTTGTCCTGGGTCGTGCTTCATGGACAATTACGGGACATTGTAGACCCCCCCAGGGCCCACTGGATGGAACGTGGGAGAGTATGGGCTATGATGTGGACCATTAACTATGAGGTGCAGCGATGCCCAGAGATGTACTTACCAAATGCAAATAGATGTGTCATGATGATGGGAGAGAGTGTTGCTGTGGGGGCGGTGGGGTTGAATGGGACTTCATATTTTTTGAATGTAATATTTTTTTAAAAATGAATAAAAATTTAAAAAAATAGGCTTTCAGACCACGCCAATTCACATGTCATAACAATTAGCCTAGCATTTTTGAGGATAACATAATAAACAAAGAGAAAACCTCTCACCACAAACTTACCCATTATAGTTAAAACAGCTTGAGATAAACAAAAGGCCCTCTGTGACAGCTTGAGATTATTTTTGTGAATCCCAAAAAGAGAAAGATTATGTTTGTAAACTAATCTATTACTCTGGGTGTAATACCCTTTGATTGTGATAAATTCAGTGAGGGACCTCTGATTAAGTTTAATTGATAAAATCAATTTAGGGCTTCTTATTGGGCTACGTCAGTAAGGCATAACCTGGTTGAGTCCCTTGTCCCCTTGGTGGGCTGATATAAATGGACACTCACAAGAAGACACATGGGAAGAGAGAGAGCTCTGTCAATTTTGATCCTGGGGCCCCGGAGAGAGATGAGCCATTCACCTGACAGTTTACAGCTGATCTTGGGAGGAGAGCCGAGAACGATATAGAAAGCCCTGAGAAACAAGCTCTATGCCAAGCTCACAACTGAGATCAGGAAGAACCTGGTTGCAGGGAGCCTCAAGAGGAAAAGCAAGCCCAGAGGGGAAGGCTGAAAACCAGCAGAGAACACCAACCATCTTACTTCAACACATGGCAACTACTTTGGTGAGAAAGCAACCTTGAGTTAGACTATTTAGGGTCTTGTAACTGTAAGCTTTTACCCACAAATAAATACCCTTCATAGAAGCCAACAGATTTCTGGTACTTTGACTCAGCACCCCTTCTTTGGCAGACTAATACACCCTCCCTAAACACAACACAGATAGACAAGGATACTTGCAGCTATTGCAAAGATAAAGGCCACTGGCCTGCAATTTTCCTGCTTTTACCAGGAAACAAGGAGTTCAAAGGGCTGCTTAACCAGAAACAAAGTGCCTACCCTCCAAGAACAGTATTCTCCAGTGTTCCAAATTACCTTTGAATCAACAAGGAGAAATAAATATTTAAGTAAATGGCCATTGAACTTCATTTTTTTTCTTTTTTCTTTTTGTCTTTATTTATTTTTTAATGGTACATTCAAAAAATATGAGGTCTCCATATTCCCCCCACCCCCCTCACCCCACTCCTCCCCCCATAACAACAATCTCCTCCATCATCACGACACATTCATTGCATTTGGTGAATACATCTCTGAGCACCGCTGCACCTCATGGTCAATGGTCCACACCATAGCCCACACTCTCCCACAGTCCACCCAGTGGGCCATGGGAGAACATACAATGTCTGGTAACTGTCCCTGCAGCACCACCCAGGACAACTCCAAGTCCCAAAAATGCCCCCACATCACATCTCTTCATCCCACTCCCTACCTCCAGCAGCCACCATGGCCACTTTCTCCACACCAATGCCACATTTTCTTCTATTACTAATCACAATAGTTCATGAATAGAATATCAGTAAGTCCACTCTAATCCATACTCTATTCCTCCATCCTGTGGACCCTGGAATGGTCTTGTCCACTCCACCTCTATATCAAGGACAACCACCACACCATGGAGCCTAGAGTGATTACAACTGAAAGTGGGAGGATTGCATCAAGCATCCATGTGGAATCTGAGCCTCCTCTTGACATAGAGGTGCAATGGACACAACCAATCCAATGTCCACATAGAAGAGGTGGCATTGGATTGGGAAAAGTGGACATGGTGGCTGATGGGTATGGGGAAATACAGGAAGAGATGAGAGGTGGAGGCGTCTTTGGGACATGGAGCTGCCCTGGATGGTGCTTCAGGGGCAATCACCGGACATTGTAAATCCTCACAGGGCCCACTGGATGGAATGGGGGAGAGTATGGGCCATGATGTGGACCATTGACCATGAGGTGCAGAGGTGCCCAAAGATGTACTTACCAAATGCAAAGGATGTGTCATGATGATGGGAACGAGTGTTGCTGGGGGGGGAGAGGTGGGGTGGGGGGGTAGGGTTGAATGGGACCTCATATATATATTTTTAATGTAATATTATTACAAAGACAATAAAAAAAAAGAGGGGGCTTAGATTCCACATGGATGCTGGATGCAATTCTCCTGCTTTCAGTTGTAGGCACACTTGGCTCCCTGGTGTGGTGTGAACCTCATTTTTAGTAGAAACCAGAGTCACACTCTCCACCATTAATACCATTAATGCTTCCTAGTTTCCTGCCACCCTCCTCAGTGCAATAAAAAGGTCTCAATAATTTATCAAATACATTCATTCTCATATTCTTCTTCCCTCCCCGCCCTTGTCCCTTCCTCCCTCTCTTCCTCTTTGCTTGTCTCCTTGGAACCCTACCTTCTCACCATACCTTTCTTCTTAGTCTTTCTACTTTCCTCCCTTTCAGCCTATTAGGACAGGACCTTTTGGCCCAATGAGGAGCCACTATTAGGTGCACACCTAGGGGACTTTTTCTTGATCTCTCAGACTCAGATGACACAGTACATCATCTTATGGTGGCTTCCTTTTACTACCCTGCACTTTTGCAAAGCAATATTCTTCTTCCTTTGAATCATCTCCTTTTCTGATTTACTTTCCTCAGTACCTGATGTCCTCTGGGCTACATCATCTACAGATGTGGGGAAAAGAAAGAGTATAGAAGCCTTACAATTCAATGTAGATCCCACAATGACTGTCTAAATTGCCTCAGTATTTCCTCAAACCCAAAGCATCAGAAGAAATACAACCCCTTGCTGCAGATTTAAAAGCTAAGGGGAAGGAAGCGGATTTGGCTGAACTGATAGAGCATCCACCTACCATATGGGAGGTCCAGGGTTCAAACCTAGGGCTTCCTGACCCATGTGATGAGCTGGCCCACGTGTAGTGCTGATGCGCGCAAGGAGTGCTGTGCCACGCAGGGGTGTCCCCCACATAGGGGAGCCCCATGTGCAAGGAGTGCGCCCTGCAAGGAAAGCCACCCTGTGCAAAAAGAGCGCAGCTTGCCCAGCAGTGCTGCCCCAGACACGGAGAGCTGATACAGCAAGATGACGCAACAAAAAGAGACAGAGATTCCCGGTGCTGCTAACAAGAATGCAAGCGTACACAAAAGAACACACAGTGAATGGATACAGAGAGCAGACAACTGGGGCGGGGGGAAAGGGGAGAGAAATAAATAAATAATAAATCTTAAAAAAAAATAGCTAAGGTGATTACTCACTCCTTATACAGTCCCTGCAACAGTTCTATCCTCTTAGTTTAAAAAAAACCCCACTTAATATACATAGATACCATTTCAAACAAGACCTACAGACTATAATTCATATAGTGTGCCCACATATTACTGGCTTCTATACCTCCAAATCCAACACACTTCACAGAACTAGATCTCTGTTCAGCCTTCTCTGTTATTCCTCTACAGCCTGACTCCCAATATCTTTTTGCTTTCACATGGGAAAAACAATAATATACCTGTACTACAATGCCACAAGTTTTCACCAAAGGCCCCTCATACTTGCCTCAGGTTCTCACACATAATCTTCAAGACCTATAAATTTCCTTATTCTTCTACCTTGATCCAGTATGTTTATGACTTGCTCTTACATTCCCATGATCTAAGCACTTCTCAAGAGGACTCTCTTTATCCCTTGAAAACGTTGGCTATAAAAGGACATATAATTTCTATGGATAGATTACATGATTAAATCACATAGTTCTGGAAGGCAAAGCCCTCTTACTAAATAGAATACAACTGTTCAAAATTTCTCTTGTCTAGGGAAGCAGACTTGGCCCAGTGGTTAGGGTGTCCGTCTACCACATGGGAGGTCTGAGGTTCAAACTCCGGGCCTCCTTGACCCCTGTGGAGCTGGCCCATGCGCAGTGCTGATGCACACAAGGAGTGCCATGCCACACAGGGGTGTCCCCCATGTAGGGGAGCCCCACGTGCAAGAAGTGCGCCCCATAAGAAGAGCCGCCCAGCGCAAAAGGAAGTTCAGCCTGCCCAGGAATGGTGCCGCACACATGGAGAGCTGATGCCGCAAAATGACATAACAAAAAGAAACACACGAGTCCCAAGCCGCTGACAACAGAAGAAGTGGTCAAAAAGAACACACAGCAAAATGGACACAGAGACAACTGGGGCAGGGGGGTTGGAGGGGAGAGAAATAAATAAATAATAATCTTTTTTAAAAATTTCCTTGTCTTATTACTAAAAGACAACTTAAAGAATTACTAGGTCTTACAGGATATTCCAGGCAGTGGATTCCCAACTTTTCTGAACTAGCTCCCCTCCGCCCCCGCCCCCCCTCCCCGGTTTATTACATGGCCAGAAATAACATCCCTGAATCTTAGGAGACCAACTCAAAGCTACTATCCATAACCTTGCCCCTCTGGGTCTCCCAAAGTAAAAATAAACTCCCTTTTTCCAGTTTGAATGTGAAAGGGACATTCAAACTATTGGAGTTTTAACTCAGAAACATAATGTAAATTGGAACGATATTGGATATTAAAATCTCTTCCTTGACACAGTAGCTAAAGCCCACATCCCTTTGCCTAAAACAGGAATGAAATGACTCCCCTCCATAGTTGCAAAGTTAGTAAAAGACACCTCTGATTTAATTTGAGGGTCATCTCTCCACCTAATGGAACCCCATGATCTTCAGACCCTCTTCTGAAATACCCAATATTTCTCTGCTTACAGAATCACTTTCTGTGAATTGCTATTCGATCACCCAACTCATACCATTAATCAGTATAGCTACCATACTCCCTCTTGCAGAAAAGAAAGAACCCCGTGATTGTTTAGCCCAAGTACTTTCCTGCTTTGCTGTGATCTTTGAAACTCTTTTACAAGACCCAAATTTTGTAGTTGGATCATATTTTAAGACTGAACAAGGATATTCTCAAGCTGGGTATGTTGTCACCATCAACTAAGAGTTTATCTAATCCAATCTTTTGCCAGCAGTCAAGTCTGCACAACTAGCTGAACTTATGTCTGGACTCGAGCCTGCCAGCTAGGAAAGGATCAAAAGGTTAACAGGTACAGAGACTACAGATATGCCTTTGATGTGGTTCATGATTTCTGCATGCTAAGGAAAAAATGGGGTTTGCTAACTGCTGCTTGTACACACATTAAGCACAGTAAGCAAGTTCGAACTTTACTAGATATCTTGTTCCTTGCCAATGGATTGGCTATAATTAAAATTGAAGTTTGTAATAAGGAACTAGCAAATGAAGCAGAAGGAAATACCTTGGCTGCCTAGTATGCTAAAAGGTTCCTCTTACCCAAGTTCAATTAGTTCAACAAATTAAAACTTACTCCACATCACTTCTATGAAAACTTGAGAAAATTGCAGTTGTAAGCACCAAATTCTAAATAAAAGTTATTGGAGAAAATCTGGGTGTGCCCTTCCACTCAGATGGATTACAGAGACACCAAAACAGTTGCTTGATCTCTCCAGAATTTCTGAAATGCAACTTGGCAAAAAATTAAACACCGTGATCTATAACAGTAAGGAAAACTTAAAATTCTCCTGGAACAACAATCGTGAGGAAATTCTAATTTAATAGTGGAGAAGGTCTTCAATAAACATTCTACCTTCCAGACCCACAACCCTGGAAAAACTACGGACATGGACAGAGACTCAGGGACCCTTTCAATATTTATAAATGGGCTCTATATAACTCCTTATATCACAAGGATTTGAATGTGTAATTACTTTGCTCTTTCTTTGGATGGCTTTTTAGCTTTCCCTTGTTAAAAAGCAATGGCTTTTATTGTAGCTAAAACGAATATTAGATTTGGCTTTTCTACTTAGTGAATTCCTACTTGTTTTTCTAATGACAGGACTACTCATTTTCTGGGGACTGTAATTAAGGAACTCTGTAAGATGTTGCCTGTTAGCCAAAAATTACATTGTCATTATCATCCTAAATCCTCAGAAAAAGATGAAAGGAGATAATGGTACTTTAAAATGAAAACTCTCTGAAGACTTACAATTACGTTGGCCTCAACTCCAAATTGGCCCTAAGGGCTATCCAGTCCTCTCCTGCAAACTTAGATTATCAACTTATGAATTTGTTGCAGCCAGGACAATAGATTGGGTATTTCATCCCTATTTTAGGCTCCACTTTGGTTGCAAGCAGATAAGTCTCAGTACTGTAAAGGACTAATACAATATACTCAGACTCATCATCAACAGGTTCAAGATGCCTTTCCAAAGGAGCCACCTTCTGAGACTTATAACCAAGAAACTTAACCTACTGGAAAAGACACCAATGAAACCCCTCTGGAGTCCCTATCACAATGCCCTCTCCCACCTCCTCCTTACCACTAACACTGAAGCCAAATTAATAAGGAATAGGCATTGGGTTCACATCTCCCAGATAGAGAGACATTGACCTCTGACTTCTACTTTAACCAGGGATATTTTTTTGATGGAACATTATTTTATTTTATTTATTTATTTTTTATTAAAGTTAATAGATCACGAAGAAAATTACATTAAAAAACATAAGAGGGAAGCGGATGTGGCTCAACTGATAGAGCATCTGCCTACCATATGGAGAGTCCAGGGCTTGATACCCAGGCCCTCCTGACCTGTGTGGTAAGCTGGCCCACGTACAGTGCTGCCACATGCAAGGAGTGCCATGCCACGCACAGGTGCCCCCACATAAGGGTGCTGCATGCACAAGGAGTGTGCCCTGCAAGGAGAGCCGCCCCATGTGAAAAAAGCACAGCATGCCCAGGAGTGGCACCTCACACATGGAGAACTGACACAGCAAGATGAAGCAACAAAAAAGAGGCATAGTTTCCTGGTGCCACCTGATAATGCAAGCAGACACAGAAGAATACACAACGAAATGAACAAAGAGAGCAGACAGTGGGGGGCGAAGGGAGAGAAATAAAAAAATATAAAATATTTTTTAAAAAACCATAAGAGGTTCCCATATAACCCACTCCTCACCCCTCCACCCCCATCATTTTTGTAAATTGTATTTTTTGAAGATATATACTTCCCAAAAAATGTTACATTAAAAAACATAAGAGGCTCCCGTATACCCCCCACCTCCCCACCCCACTCCTCCCACACCAAAAACCTCCCCCATCATTGTGGCACACTCATCGCACTCGGTGAACACATTTTGGGGCACTGCTGCACCACATGGATAATAGCTTACATTGTAGTTTACACTCTCCCCGGTACATTCAGTGGGTTATGGCAGGATATATAAATTCCATCATCTGACCCTGCAATATCGTTTAGGACAACTCAAAGTCCCAAAAATGTTCCCACATCACTTCTTTTCTTCCTTTTCTCTGCCCTCAGCAACTACTGTGGCCACTTTCTCCACCTCAATGCTACATTTTTTCTATTACTAGTCACAGTAGTTTTATAGTAGAATATCAGTAAGTTCACTCTAATCCATAACTTTTTCCTCCATTCTCTGGACCCTGGGATGGTGATGTCCACTCCACCTCTAGATCAAGAGGGGGCTTAGATTCCACATGGATGATGAATGCAATTCTTCTGCTTGCAGTTGTAGGCATTCTTGATTCCATGGTGTGGTGGTTGACCATCTTCACCTCCCTGTTAACAGACCTGGGTAAGTCCAATGAACCAGAGAGTAGCAGTTGCAACTCTGCTGAGGCTCAGGGCCCAGCGGGCACATGGGCAGTCTGGAGATTCAAGTCCCCTGAGTATGTACCATCCCTAGTGCCAACCACAGGTTCAGTAAAAGTGACAGAAGAAGCATGTGTAGAAAGGTCACATCTGAGTCCAGCTTCATCACACGCAGGAGCACAGATTCCAAAGTAGGGCCCTCTTACATGGCACAGAACTCTGAATCCATCTGCCATGACCATATACTCTGTGGGTCTCCATAGCTTTCAGGAGAACCAATACCTAGGGTTGTATCTACTTTGGCTTTTTCTGGGGTCCTGCTGAGGCATGCATAAGCACGACCCTTCTGATGACCTCTTGACTCTTTTTTGAAAACTCTTAGCCATATAAACTCATTTGTCTTTGCCATTTCCCCCTTTTATTCAAGGTCAAAAAGCGGTTTTTAACACATGATACTACATATAGGCTGAGATATTCTGCTGGTCTGAACTTTTCCTGGACCTAAATCATCAGTAAGTTGATTTCCTCTATGGCTAATGACCTCTACAATCAACTGAGAAGATTGCCTTCAGTAATGAGAGATTTCTCATCCAATCAGTTGAAACCCTTAAAAGGAGAAGTGATTTCAGCAATTAGAAGAGAGAATTCCCATCTCTACTTCAGACAGCCAGTATCTCCTGGGGAACTAATCAAGGACCTTCATTGGAGTTCTTGGCTTGCAGCCTGCCCTACGGAATTTGGACTTGTGCATCCCCATGGTCACATGAGACATTTTATAAAATCTCATATTTACAAATATCCCCTGTTGGTTATGTTTCCCTAGAGAACTCTGATTAATACAGATACTGTTCTTTGAAAATTATTTTCAAATGCATTAAAAATTAGATACATTGGTGAATGGATAGAGGGATGATTGGATTATTTCAAATGCAAGTATAATAAAATGTTAATGATGGAATCTAGCTAGTGGGTATAAAAGTGTTCATTGAAAAACTCTTTCAAATTTGTTGCATTTTCTAAATTTTCATAATAAAACATTGGAAAAGCAAGTCTACCTGTATGTAATGATAACGTTTCAAATATACAAACCAAGAACTAAGAGAAGCTAGAAGAAATGAACAAATCACCATCCCATTGGAAGAATTTACCTCATTTCTCTCATTAAATTAATGTGGCAAGCAGATTAATATAATCAATAAAGATTTACATATTTTGGACAAAAGTATCATTTGGAACATATACATTCCTTTCAAACATTCTAAGAACTTTTATGAAAATGATCAGTGGTCTAGGTCGTAAAGCAATCTCTATTTCACTCAGACCACATTCTCTTATCACTCAGAAATTAGAACAGAAATCAATACCTAAAGAATAAACTTTCTTGGGAAATTGGAAATGCACTTTTAAATAATTCATGAGTCAACTGAAAAAGTATCTACAATAGAAAAATTTTAGAACTTAACAATAATAAAAGACTACAAACCGAACTCTATTGCCTTAGGTGGAAATTTATGGCCTTAATGTTTGTATTATGAGAAAGATCTGAATATTAATGAGCTAACATCAAAATTAATTTGGAAGAAAGACTCCATCACTCACCCAACGAATTCCTATTCACTAAGCCCACAAACACTCTACTCGTGGCCCCACAGACACTTGATCACATACCCCACACAATTTCACCATTGGCACCACAGAACCCCTGTGACTCAGCCTACAGACTCCCATTAGTGAAACTACAGAACTTCATCACCCACCTGACTACACTCACCACACAAATCACCATCACTCATCCTATGGAGCCCCATCACACACTCCACAGACCCCAATCACTCAAACCACAGAACCCCATTACTCACCCCAGAGACTCCCAATCATTCATCCCATAGATGTTCAATTACTCATCCCACAGAACACTCAATAACCCATCACTCACCCCACAGACCCAACAATCAACCCCAGAGACCACTATTTCTCTCTCCACAAATTCCCCATCACTCATCCCACAAAATCACTATGTCTCTCCCCACAGACTTTTGTTACTCACACACACACATTATTCATGCAACAGACATGCTAATAACATCCCACAGATACCCCAATCACCTCACAGCACCTTCTTCATTCACCACACTGAACTTCCAGCATTCATCACACAGGCATTCTCATCACACCCTACAAAGCTATCTTACTCACTTCGAAGACTCCATCATAGTTAACCCAGAGATCCCCGCAAACCTAAATCCACAGTACTCCATCAGGCTTCTGACAGATGCACATGACTTACCCTACAGACTACCATCATTCACTCCACAGTTATCCATCACTGAACCTATAGACCAACCTATCATTCACAATACAGACCACACATTATTCACCTGCAGACCTCTCATCACTCACCTTACATAACCTCCATCTCTCATGCAATATGCCCCCATCACTGATCCTATGGATCCCATCCCTCACCCCACAGCACCTCCAACACTTTCCCTACAGATTCTCATTACTCACTCCACAGGCCCCCATTATGCACATCACTGAACACTACCATTTAACCCATAGACTGCACATCATTCACCCAACACCCACATCCCCAGAGCTCGCCAAATTCACCACCTAAATTTACCCCACAAACACCATAACTCAATTCATTATTCTGCACATCAATTGCCCCTCAGAACCCAGCACTCACCCCACAGAACTCAGTCATTCACCCTATAAACTGCAAGATCACACCCTACAGATGCTCCATGACTCGCCCACAGACACTTCATCACTCACTCCAAAAACCACCTTCATTTATACAACAGACAGTTCATAACTCATCATATAGACATCTATCTCCATTACTTATTCTACAGATCCACCATCACTCTCCTCATATACATCATTACTCACTTCTGAGTACCCATCACTAAATTCATTCACACCCCACCACTGAACCTGTGAACTCTGATTACTCACTCCACAAACCCTCTCACTTCTCCCAAAGACCCACCCATTTGTCACACAACAGACCTCAATTACTCACCCTACAGAATCTACATCATTTAACCCACAGATTCGCTCTCGAGTTTCCTACAGACCCACTATTACACACTCCATGGTACCTCTCCCCAGCACTAATGCCATATATTCATCCATTATAAAAACTCTTGGAAGATTTGTTCAACCCGATAAAAGGCATCTACAAAAAGCTACAGCTAACATCATAATTAATGGTGGAAAACCAAATGCTTCCCTCTGAAGATAAGGAAGAAGGAAAAGATGTCCTCACTCATAACTCCTATTCAACATTGTACTTGAAGTTTTAGTCACTGCAATAAGGCAAGTAAAAGAAATTATATACTTTCAGATTGAAAAAAAAGAAATAAAATTCTTCATTTTCACACACATCAGGATTGTCTGTAGAAAATCCTAGAGAATCTACATGAAAGCTCCTAAAATTAGTGAATGCATTTAGCATGGTAAGTGGAGATGAAGTCAATATACAAAAATACTTGTATTTCCATACACAGGCAATGAACCAATGAACACTGAAATAAGAAAAAAATAGTTTCCCATAGCACCAAAGAAAAAGAAAAAGAAAAAAATACTTTGGTATAAATATTATAAAATATGTGCAGAATCTGCATGTTGAAAATTATGAAATACTGATGAAAGAAATCGAATAGAAGCAAATAAATGGAGAAATATACTGTGTTAATGGATTGCATAGCTTAATATCATTAAGATGTCAATCCCAAATTGATCTATAGGTTCAACTGAATCCCAACCAAAATACCATAAGGCTCTTTTCAAATATTGACAAGCTGATTCTAAAATTTATATAGAAAGGCAAAGGAACCAGGATAGCCAAAACAATTTTGAAAAATAAACAAACATATGGGAAACGGACTTTGGCCCAGTGGTTAGGGCGTCCGTCTACCACATGGGAGGTCCGCGGTTCAAGCCCCGGGCCTCCTTGACCCGTGTGGAGCTGGCCCATGTGCAGTGCTGATGCGCACAAGGAGTGCCGCGCCACGCAGGGGTGTCCCCGGCGTAGGGGAGCCCCACGCGCAAGGAGTGCACCCATAAGGAGAGCCGCCCAGCGCGAAGGAGGGAGCAGCCTGCCGAGGAATGGCGCCGCCCACACTTCCCGTGCCGCTGACGACAACAGAAGCGGACAAAGAAACAAGACGCAGCAAAAAGACACAGAAAACAGACAACCGGGGGAGGGGGGGGAATTAAATAAATAAAAATAAATCTTAAAAAAAAAATAAACAAACATATGGGACTCACATTGCACAATTTCATGACTTACTACCAAGCTACAGTAATCAAGACAGTTTGGTATTGGTGATAGGATAACCCATAGATCAGTGAAACAAAAGAGAGAACCCAGAAATAGACCCGCATAAATACAACCAACTGATTTTTTAGTAAGGTGCAATATCATTTCAATGGAGAAAGAATAGTCTTTTAGAAAAATTATTCTGAAAAACTGAATATCCTTGTGTAAAGTCAAACAACCGAAAACACCAAACCTCTATCTACTCCTTATACTTTATACAAAAATTAACTCAAGTAGATTATAGACCTCAATGTAAATACAAAATTATAAAAATCTGAAAGAAAAGCTAGGAGAAAATCTTTGTTATCTTGAGTTAGAGAGTTTTAATATATGGCACCTATAGCGTTTTGACATGGTTATGAATTCCAAAAATAGATATCAGAGGGTGGGGACTCATAGATAAGGGGCATGGCAAAGGACAGAGTTGAGGGTTTTCTGATGTTGGAGTTTGATGCTGAAGTCTTAAACTGGAGCCCCAGGAAGTCAGCATGCAGAGGAAACAGAAGCAAGCCCCAGGAAGAAAGGACCTGAGCCAGGAGAAGAACACAGAGGATTAGTGATGGCTTCTTAGACATGGCAGAAATCCCAGGAAGAGAGACAGAGCCATTCATGTGATAGTCTACAGCTGACCTTGTGAAGAGACGCAAAGTCTAGAGAGCCTCCTAATCTATAGGTGACCTTGTGGAGAAAACAGAGGAGCTGAGCCCAGAGGAACCCAGGAAGCCTGAACCCTCACAGACGTCGGCAGCCATCTTGCTCTAACACGTGGAAACAGAATTTGATGAGGAAAGTAACTTATGCTTTATGGCCTGGTAATTGTAAGCTCTTACCCCAAATAAATACCCTTTATAAAGACCAACAAATTTCTGGTATTTTGCATCAGCACCCCTTTGGCTGACTAATACAATACCTAGCAAAACATAATTCATCAAAGAAAATATGATAAATCAAATGTTATGAAAATCAAAATTATAAATTCAGAAACAATTTGCAGAGAAAGGTTGAATTTAGAATATCTACTCCTGGACTGGTTCATATTCTTGCTCCATCCCATCTGGACTGTCAATCTGACAAGGATGTGCCCTTCTGTTCACTAAGCACTTGGCATCCAGTGTGTCAGGGCAATCAGAAGCGGCCAAAGCAGTAAGTCAATAATCAGCAGCATTGGACTGTTGCAGGAGCACAGAGCTGGGAGTCAGGGTATTCATACTCCAGCTTTGCCCTAACTTTCCGATGGAGGAGAGAAACCTGCAAACCACAAAGTGACACAGAGCAGAATGACACCGGTGCTATGGGAAAACTGAGGTAGCAAGAGAAAGGGGAATGAAGACTTCCCAGCAGGGGTGGAGGCAGATGACTGAGTCGAGCCTTGAAAGATGAGCAGAATGTTAACAGGCAGAAAGATAGACAGAGACACAAAACAGGTGTGAGAGGTTCAGGCAATAACTTCCCTTTCTAAATGTTTAGGTTAAAGTAAAAGAAGCAGCCCCACTATTGTAAATATGCCCACAAGTACGTTAGGAAGAGAGTAAGGCCATCCAGTAGGAAAAGAAACAATGGAAGATCCCCAGATGGCGATACCAAAGCTGAGTCTCTAACAGTGAGCTGGAATTAGCAACGCAAACTGACTATAATATTTCACAATGACAATCCTCTTCTTTTCTATTTTACCATTTATGTTAACAATTTTTAAAGTGTTCAACTTTTTAAAAAGATTTATTTCTTTTTTACTTTTATTTAATTATTTATTTTTACTTTATCCTCCACCATATGGTTCTTAATCCGTCTGCTCATTGTTTGCTTGCCTTTCTCCAGGTGGGGCCATGTTGTGCAGAAGGGCACACACATAGCTGAGGCCCCTGTAACAGCACAATGCAAACTTTGCACAGTACAGCTGCACCACAGGTGGTCCTTAGCACGAGGTCTTGAGCAAGCACAAATCCAAGACGTTCAAGAAAGGGTGGGTGAGCATCAATACCAAAGTCAGAAAAGGCTCTACCAGCCTTTTCATGCACCTGCCTTGAGACCCCGTGAGGTTTAGCTCCTGCAGTGCACTGAGGTATTTTGCTGGGGCCTTTAGTATGGACTGTAGGTTTTGTGATTGGAGGGGTGGGTGTAGGGTCACCAGGGAGATTTGGAGGTTGATGATGGGGGTTTGGGGGGTCAGGATAAGATATGACTTGAATGCTTACAGCAGTCATTTCTTCTTTTCTCATATTCTCATTAAGGTCTCAAAGTTTCATGTAAAACCACTAATTTGGTATGTATTGTTTTCATTTTTAAATTCTAAGTGTTTTCTAATTTCCGTTATTTTTCTTATCTCTAAGAGTTTTTTGGAAATGCTTTTTCAATTTCCAAAAGAAAGTTAAGCCTTTTATTAATTTTTAATGCAACTTATTTGTGGTCTGTGTGATGCCTACTTACTGGAATGTGTTTAGACTTCCTCTAAGGCTGAGTCCAAGGTCAGTTTTGTTAATATTGATATCAACTGATAATTGTCTTGTTCAAAAGGTGCATTTTCTTGCTGTGTGTGTGGTTCCTTCATTAAGTACTGGAATAGTGATTGTGTGTGTATGTATACACACACGCACAAATACATATTTATATTTGTGTTTCTATCTATGCATTTTAAGTGGTGTTACTGAGCACAGGCAGGAGTCTAAGTGGACGGGGGTGGGGGGGGACAGGCGGGAGGGCCGAGCAAGGCTGAAGGGTGGGGCCAAGTGTATTTAGGTGGGCCAGGCGTAGGTGGGCTTGTCTGGGCCTATGGTACAAGGCAGGCAGGCAGGCAGGGTAGGGCTGGACTAGGTGTTTGTTGGAGGGAGGTACGGGGCAGCCTGGCAAATAAGACTGAGAGCATGGAACCTAGCTTTTCTGGGCGATAGGAGGGGCCTTACGTATCCAGCTGGGCAGGATGGGGTCAGATGTCCAGGTGGATGGGCCAAGTGGGCAGATGGGCACCTGGATAAGACGGGCAGGCAGGGCCAGGCGATGCCAGTCATCCCCAGGTGGGTGGGGCCTTGTGTATCCAGGCAGGTGCTGTTGGACCAGACCAGGTTGGCCAGAGGGTAAGCCAGGAGTGCCCGGGCAGGGTGGGCTGCCCCCACCCACTTGGGGCTTACCGGGAGCCCTCTTGATGCCAGTGCAGGAATCCTATTTGTATTTCCTGGCCCTTTTAAGTCCAGGACACAGGGCAATGGGGAAGTGGAACTGGTGCCAAGGGTCTGCCCTTCAGCTCTTGTCTGTGACATCCTTGCACACATCTTGCTGTGGTCCCAGTGGCCACGGCTTACTTCACAGCTGCCTCAACCACAGAAGTCCAGGCTGGCCCAGAAGTACCAGATGGCAGTGGTGCCACTGGCAGTAAAGCAGGCACCTGAGACCACGGCCACAGCCCAGCTGTTTGAAGAGGATCGACCACTGGATTCAAACCTCTATCACTATATCACTGGGGGACTTTTGACAATCAAGGCCTGGTGAGTGTATGGCAGGGTCCTGGGGTGGAAGGAATGAGACCAAGAAGGCAGAGATGGTCAGCAGTAATCAAGGGAGAGGAGGCAGGGAGTGTCCAAAGACAATGTGAGAAACAAGTGGGGAAGTCCCATGAGCATTTTCCTGCCCTGCAGGCCTGGATGAGTGACAGCAAGGAGTTCCCAATCCCGGATCCTGCTCTGCAGAAGCAGGCAGTGAATGCGAAACACGTGAAGCATGGGAAGAATGAGGTGGAGCCAAAGGTGATGGAATGATGGAATGGGGACATGGAGGCAGAGGCTGAGGGTGGAAGGCAGGGCAGGGATACAGGGGTCAGGGCTGGTTTTGACTCCCCTGACCCTGCCTTGACTCTTGCCCCACAGAAGGAGAAGAAGCAGAAGCACAAGCGCAAGCACGTGGACGAGTGGAAACACCCGCCACAGGCAGACGTCAAGGAGCCAGCCTTGCTGCGGCAGTGCCTGGGGCCTGGCTGCGTGCATCCCACCCAGCCCAGCTCCAAGTACTGCTCAGATGACTGTGGCTTGAAGCTGGCAGCTGAGTAAGTGCACCAGGATGTTAAGGGACAGGGGGTGGAGTAGGGCATTATCTGTGCCATCTGCAAGATCACCCACCCACTCACCCACACATCCTCCAACTATTCAGCCACACTCCACCCCCACTCACCTACCCACCCATCCATCCACCCATTCATCCTCATTCTATCCCACCAACTCATGCATCCACTCTTCTGGTCACTCACCCATCCATCCAACCACCCATTCAATCACCCTTTCACCAACACTCAGCCATCCACCGTAAACATCCCATATATTCACGGTTAATCGTTCATCCATTTCTTCCTCCTTTGATGCCCTACCTACCCATTCCATGCCTTGCCATCTCCCCCTCTAGCCGCATCTATGAGATTCTGCCCCAGCGCATCCAGCAGTGGCAGAAGAGTCCCTGCATTGCTGAGGAGAATGGTAAGAAAATGCTTGAACGCATCCACCCTGAGATGCAAGACGCCCGCAACCACCTGAAGGACATGGAGTGCCGTTTCCATGAACTTGAGGCCATCATCCTGCATGGCAAGCAGTAGGCTGTGTGCCAGGATGAAGAGGTGAGCAGGGATGGGTGGGGTGGGGCAGAAAGGTGCCTGATATCTTGCCCTGTACTTTTACTGGCCCCTCTACTGCCCCATGCAAAGCAGCAAAAGGGACAGGAACAAGACAGACCTCAAGATCTCTGTGTCCTGTGGGCAGCCCATCAATACATACGTTGCCCTGCACCACATGGAGCGTTGCTTCTCCAAGGTTGGATGATGGGCTGGGGGTCAGATGAGGCAGAAGTGTTTTTGGCTGGGTGGGATGGAGCATGGGAAGAGTCCATGAGGAGGGTGGGCAGGTTTGGTGCTTGGGTGTTTGTTGTAGGAGGGAAATGCAATGCACATCCATGGCTCCACCCATTTGTGCTCTCTCCCCACTCCCAGTACTGAAACCGAGGTCAGGGTAAAAGCCAGCGGTGAGGGGATGCATTGGTTGGGCAGACTGGAGCACCAAGGGCCTCAGAGGACAGGTGTTTTTTGGGGGGGGCTTTGTCATGGGTGGGCATGCAGCATATGTCCACCTTTCCTTGCATTTCTTCTCTTCCTTCCCAGTCTGAGTGCCGGTTGTCCTTCATGTCCATGTACCCCACTTGCATCAAGGGGTGAGTGTGGGTGCTCATCGGAGTCAAGGGCATGATGTTTTCAAGGTCAGGAGCAGGGCTGGGCAGAATCACTGACAAGATTGGGGCTTGGTGAGAGGCACGATAGGGGTGGGGCTGTGGACAAGGTGTGGGCAGGGGTTGGAAGGGGACGTCCTCCCTCCTCACCTTCACCACCTCACTTTCCACCTACCCCCAGGGCCACACAGCTCTTCTGTGATGTCTACAACCCACAGAACCAGATGTACTATAAACGACTCCAGGTGCTGTGTCCCGAGCACTCACGGGACCCCAAGGTCAGGCTCTCCCTCCCTACCTCACCATCACCCTCCATTCCTCCAGTCCTCCCTACAGACTGCCCTCTGTGCCTCCCTCCTCCCTGCCTGATCCCCTTCCATTCCCCCGCTCCCCCTGCCTGACTTCCCCTCTGTCCCTACCCTTCTCCCTGCTTGACTGTTGTCTATCCTTCTGTCCTTGCTAGCTGGTCACCCCCATTCCTCCATCCCTGCTTGGTCAACCCCAATCCTCCATCCTCTGTGTTTGCTCATCCCTATTCGGCTCCTTCCCTACCTGATCACTCTGAATTCCTCTCTTCACCCTGCCTCATCACCCTCCATTCTTCTTCTCCCGCCGGATTGTCCTCACTCCTCCATCTGCCCTGCTTGACCACACCCTGTTCCCCCCATCATGCCTGCCTGATCAGCTCCCACTGCTACTCTCCTCCACACTGGTCATTCCACATTCTTCCCCACAGGTGTCAAATGATGAGGTGTGCGGTTGCCCACTGATGCACAATGTCTTTGAGCTCACGGGTAATTTCTGTCGCCTCCCCAAATGGCTGTGCAACTCCACTACTGCTGGGAGAAGCTGAGGCGTGTGGAGGTGGACCTAGAGCGCATGCGTGTGGTAGGCGACACTGCTGCGTGGGGGGCCAAGTAGGATCCTGGAGTCCCCCTCTCATGCTCCTCTCCCACAGCTGCACAAGCTGGAGGAGCTGCTTCAGGAAGAGCACAAGGTTCACGTGGCCATGAGGGACCGGGCTGGGCTGTTGGCACTGATGCTTCACCAGACAATCCAGCACGACCCGCACACTGCTGACCTGCGCTCCAGTGTAGACAGCGAGCCCTGCCCAACCTAGGTCCTGTACCCTCACCCTGGGAAAAAAGGCCGCCCCGTGAATTGCCTCCCCCCTGGGAAAAGAAGGCTGCCCCATGAATTGCCTCCACACCTGTGTCTCCATCCTTCTCTTTCTCAGGGCATCTTCGAGTTTCTGTCTGTGCTTCTCTGTCCACCGCTTGATGCCCTATCTCTTTCTGTCCCCCCTGCCCCTGCCCAGGGTGTTTCAAATTCCCCCTGTCCAGTCTGTTCCTCCATCTGTCTCTCTTCCTCTTCTGAACCGGGGCAGGGCCAGGGTATCTGTCCTCCTCTCACCTCCCACTGTCCAGAACTTTGTTAATAAACTTTGGAAGAACACGGGCCTTTGATATACGCCCCAGTGGCCCCCAAACCCATCTCCCTGGCCTCAAACCCAATTCCAAGTCCGAGAGTGGTGGGTGACTGTGCAGCTGTACTTAGGAAGCGCTTACACTGCACATGTAGGGTGGGTGTGAGGTGATGTGATCCTATGAAAGGGGTGCCAGTGACCCCTGTTCCCTGCAGACTCCCACGTGGGCCAGTGGGTATATAGTTGGCATCTGATTAGTGCACAGCCAACCTGCCAGTTCCTATATAATTGTTAATATTCCGCAGGCCAGAGATATTGCAAAGGCTGGGATGGAACAGCCTCCTTGTTAGATACCTCTTGGGAGAATGGGGGCAAGTAAGCATGGTATAGTCCTCCCTGAAGATTCCACTTTGGGACACTTGGGGGATTCAGGGTGGTCCAGTGCTCCCACCCCACCTGTCATGGCCCATCATGCCCCTGCCCTCTTTTCCAGCCGTGCCCATACTATGGGACCCAGCCCTGTCTGTCAGTCTTGGCCCTGCCCATCACTCCATCCCTGCCCTTGGGTCACACCCCAGCCCTGGCTCTCATGACCTGGTCCTCCCCCACCACCTGGCTCTGGTTCCGCTCTTTCCCTCCTGTCCTGTCCATTGAGCCACACTCATTCCACACCCACAGGGTTGCCGGAAGAGGACTTGGACCTCGGTCACATCTGCCTTTGCCAGCCCCAGCCAGGCCTCCTCTGTCAGTGGACGTGTGTCCAGTAGTGCTGCCTGTGGGTACTGGTATGCCTTGAACAACGGACTTGAACTACCTTTCCTTTTTTCCTATCCTTACTGGTTTCTTATGGATTATTTTTTAAAATAAATTTTCATAATTATTCTTTCCTTGGGGATTCACATATTTCATGTAAATGTTTGAATATGTTGCTTTAGCAAGTAGTTTATATTACTATCTGGCGTAATATGTTTTTTAATTACTAATATTGTATTTGTTTTCTTTCTGTTCAATTACATCATGTTTGCCAGGAATTAATCCATATAATTAGTCATTTGAGTGTACCAGCTTTTGGTTTTATTTATATCCCTTAATTTTACATTTATTTTATTTATTTAAGGTATTATTTTTATTAACCACTTCCTGATTTTTCCTTGTCTTGCATTTATTTAGAGTTTTAAAATCTCCATTGTTTTTGTTTAATTTTTTTTTTAAGATTTATTTATTTATTTAATTCCCCCCTCCCCTGGTTGTCTGTTCTCTGTGTCTATTTGCTGCGTCTTGTTTCTTTGTCCGCTTCTGTTGTCGTCAGCGGCACAGGAAGTGTGGGCGGTGCCATTCCTGGGCAGGCTGCACTTTCTTTTGCACTGGGCGGCTCTCCTTACGAGGCACACTCCTTGCGCGTGGGGCTCCCCTATGTGGGGGATACCCCTGCGTGGCAGGGCACTCCTTGCGCGCATCAGCACTGCGCGTGGGCCAGCTCCACACGGGTCAAGGAGGCCCGGGGTTTGAGCCGCGGACCTCCCATGTGGTAGACGGATGCCCTAACCACTGGACCAAGTCCGTTTCCCTGTTTTTGTTTAATTTTGTTGTTCTTTCTCTAATTTCTTGAGTTTATTACTAACTCAATTAGTTTTGGTTTTCCAGTCTTTTTGTTTTTAAGATTTATTTTTTATTTGTTTCTCTCTCCTTCCCCCCTACCCCCAGTTGTCTGCTCTCTGTGTCCATTTGCTGTGTGTTCTTCTGTGACCACTTCTATTCTTATCAGCTGCACCGGGAATCTGTGTTTCTTTTTGTTGTGTCATCTTGTTGTGTCAGCTCTCCGTGTGTGCGGCACCATTCCTGGGCAGGCTGCACTTTCTTTTGCGCTAGGCAGTTCCCCTTATGGGGTGCACTCCTTGTGCGTGGGGCTCCCCTATGCGTGGCAGGGCACTCCTTGCATGCATCAGCACTGCACATGGGTCAGTTCCACACTGGTCAAGGAGGCCCGGGGTTTGAACCACAGACCTCCCATGTGGTGGGCGGACCCCCTATCCATTGGGCCAAGTCTGCTTCCCTCCAGTCTTTTTTATAGTAAAGAATTTGAGGCTATAAACTTTCTTTTTTAAAAAATTAATTTATTGAAGTATATCACTCATACATAAATATATATAAACAATAAGTGTACGATAATAGTTGTAAACTTACCAAACAAACATATATAATATCATACAGGACTCTCATAACTCACCCTACCACCAATAACTTACATTGTTGTTAAACCTTTTTAAGTAATGATTAAAGAGCATTGTCAAATGATTACTACTAACCAAAGTATTTTTCCCCCAACCAACCCTATTATTATTATCTTCATATCATTTATATATGAACATACAAACAATTAAGTGTATAATGAAAGTTGTGAACTTACAAAGCAAACATGGGTAACATCACACAGGGGTTCCATACATCAACCCTCCACCAACACCTTGCATTGTTGTGAGACATTTGTTAGAAATTATGAAAGAATACTGTCAAAATCTTACTACTAATCATAGTCCTTATCTTACATTTGGTGTGTTTTTCCCCAACCCACCCTACTATTATTTTTTAAATATATTTTTTATGATAGAAGTTGTAAACTTATAAAACAATCATGCACATGTGCAGAATTCCCAAACAACATCCACCTATCAACACACCACAATGTGGTGAAACATTTGTTACAGATAAAGTAATATCATCTGACTGTTACCACGTCCATAGTGTACATTTCGCACACAGTCTCCATACTGCCCCATTATCAACACAGTACATCTTTAGCATAGATGCAAGCATGTGACATTATTAATGCTAATCACAGTCCATAGCTCATTCCAGTTGCATTTTTCCCATGCCTTGCCACATTCCCACCACCCTGCAATAGTGATGTACATTTGCTCTAGTTCACAAAGGACACTCTTGCATCTGTACCATCAACCACAATTCTCATCCACCTCTTGATTTACTGTGCTATTCAGTTCCTAGATTATCCTCTAGCATTCTGTCAATTGGCATTTACTTCCCTAGACTACCATTTTCAGCCACATCTATTTCAGCTGTTACTCACTATTTGTTACCATCCACTCTATAAATTTCCACACTTTTACATTAAAGCTAATTAAAACTCCTACATACATTAAAACGTCAGTAACCCATCTCAGTCCTCCTCTTATCTCCTTTAAGAATCCACCATCTATCACCAGGGTTTGAAGATATTTTCCTACAATTTCTTCTAGAAGCTTAATGGTTCTTGCTTTTGTATTTAGGTTTTAAATCCATTTTGAATTAATTTTTGGATAAGATGTGAGATAGGGGTCCTCTTTTGTACTTTTGGCTATGGATATCCAGTTCTTTCAGTACCATTTGTTGAATGGACTGTTCTGCCCAAGCTGTGTGAGTTTGACAGGCTAGTCAAAAATCACTTGACCGGGAAACGGACTTTGGCCCAGTGGTTAGGGCGTCCGTCTACCACATGGGAGGCCCGCGGTTCAAGCCCCGGGCCTCCTTGACCGGTGTGGAGCTGGCCCATGCGCAGTGCTGATGCGCACAAGGAGTGCCGTGCCACGCAGGGGTGTCCCCCGCGTAGGGGAGCCCCACGCGCAAGGAGTGCACCCATAAGGAGAGCCACCCAGCGCGAAGGAGGGAGCAGCCTGCCCAGGAATGGCGCCGCCCACACTTCCCGTGCCGCTGACGACAACAGAAGCGGACAAAGAAACAAGAAACAAGACGCAGCAAAAAGACACAGAAAACAGACAACCAGGGGAGGGGAGGGGAATTAAATAAATAAAAATAAATCTTTAAAAAAAAAAAAATCACTTGACCATGCATGTGAGGGTTTGTTTCTGAACCATAAATATGGTTCCATTGGTCGATGTGTCTGTCTTTATGCCAGTACCATGCTGTTTTTACCAATATAGCTAGGGAATATAACTTAAAGTCTGGACATGAGAGTTCACTTTTCCTTTTTAAGATGTTTCTGGCTATTCAAACTCCTTACCCTTTCAAATAAATTTGAAAGTTGTGCTTTCAATTTTTTTAAAAAATGTTGGTGGAATTTTTATTGAAATTGCATTGAATCTGTATATCAATTTGAGTAGAATTGATGTCTTTATGATATTTAGCCTTCCAATCCGTGAGCATGGAATGTTCTCCCACTTATTTAGGCCTTTTTTTATTTCTTTTAACATTGAGTTGCAGTTTTCTGAATATGAGAGCTTTACATCGTTGGTTAAGTTCATTTCTATTTGAGTTTTATCTGTCATATTTTATTTTCCCCACTCTTTTGACACTTTCAGTTACTTTTATTGGTATAATCTTCATTTCTAGACTCTCTTCCAGGCCTTTCTCTCCTGTCTTTTCTTTTCGGTCTCTAGCTCACCCTTTAGCATTTCCTAAAAATCTGGTCTCTTGGTTAGAAATTCTCAGTTTCTGTTTATCTGTGACTATTCTAATCTCGCCCTCATTTTTGAAAGACCATCTTGTCAGATATAAGATTCTTAGCTGGAAGTTTTTCTCTTGTAGTATCTTAAGTATATCATACCACTGTCTTCTTGCAAGCATTGTTTCTGGTGAGAAATCAGCACTTGATCATATCGGGTATCCCTTCTATGTTGTGTCTTGCTTTTCTCTTGCTGTTCTCAGAATTCTCTCTTTGTCTTTGGCATTTGACATTCTGATTAGTATGTGTCTTGGAGTTGGTCTACTCAGTTTTTTTTTTTTTTTGATTGGGAGTACATTGTGCTTCTTGGGCATGGATATCTATGTTCTTCAATAGGGTTTGGAAATTTTCTACCATTATTTCTTCAAATATTCCTCCTGCCCCTTTTCCCTTCTTTTCTCCTTCTAGGACATCCTTGACATGTGTGTTTGCACATCTCTTGCTGTTCTTTATTTCCCTGAGACCTTGTTCATTTTTTCCCATTCTTTTCATCTCTTCTTTTGTATGTTCACTTTCAGAGGCCATTTCTTCAAACTCACCAATCCTTTCTTCTGCCTCCTCAAATCTGCTATTACATGAGTCCAAAGTTTTTTTTTAAATTTCATTGATTGCACCTTTCATTCCCATAAGATCTGCTATTTTTCTATGTACGCTTTCCAATTCTTCTTTGTGCTCATCCAAAGTCTTCTTAATATCCTTCATCTCTTTAGCCATCTCATTGAGTTTATTAAGATGATGTGTTTGAACATCTATGACTAGTTGTCTTAATTCTTTCATGTCATCTGGAGGCTTATCTTGTTCCTTTGACTGGGCTATATCTTCCTGTTTATTGGTGTGGATTGTAATTTTTTGTTGGTGTCTTGGCATCTGGCTTACTATAGTATTTATTCTGGGTGCAATTTTTCTCTTTAGTTTATGGCTTCCTATCATTTCTCCCTTGCTGGTTGTGCAGTAGGAGCCAAGGATGTTGTTGGTGCTATAAGCTGTGGAGGCTCAAGCTGCCCTCATTGCCCCAGGGACTGATGAAGCTTCTCCCAACTTTCTCCTTTACCAAGGGTAGGACAGAGTCACAGCTGTGTGGAGTAATCCAAGTCGCGAAGGCCTAGACTGCAGTTGCCCAGAGAGAATGAAGAGGCTTCATGCCTTTTCTCCCCTGCCTGGGGCATGGATGAAGCTGCAGATGTGGGCAGCAATCTATGCAGTGTGGGTCCAAGATGACCACAGTTGCCCTGGTAGACCTCCAATTATTCAGTCGGTACCAAAGTTACCTGCAGTTACCTGGATAGGCTGGTGCAGGTCATGCCAGCCTCCTCCCTGCCAAAGGTTGGACTGAAGCCTAGGCTAGGACTATAGGCCAATCTGGGTGAAAGAAACGGTTCCTACCATCACTGTGATTTTTGGTCCTAGCTTCCCCTCAGGATGGGGGTGGAGTCAGAATGGCGGCTACTAGCCACTTTCCAACTTGGACAGATTCATACACTAGCTGTTCCTAGGGTTATTCCTTAGCCAGCCAAGTCTACTATTCAGTAGCCAAAATCAGTCTCCTCCTCCCATTTTTGGGAAATGGAACTTCCAATTCCAGGCACAGAATACCTCCTGGGACAGCTTGTGCTGCCAAATTAGGACAATCACTGGCCTCTGTGGCTTGGCCGGTAATTTCCCAGAGAGGCTGGCACAGGTGCCCCCAGCTTCCTCCTTCCCAGAGGTGGGGCTGGGGCTTAGGTTAGACCTGCAATCTGATCTGGATGGAAAGAAGCTGGTCCTACCAGCACTGATTTTCAGTCAGCCCCACTTCCCCTCGTGCCAGGCATGGAGTTAAGATGGTGCTACTGGCCTCTTTCTGACTTGGACAGGCTCAAACTTTAGCTGTTCTCAGGATTATACCTAGCCCGCTGAATTTACTCAGTAGCTGAAGTTGGTGCCCAACCGTCTCTTCCTCCCCAGTTTTTAGGAAGTGGAGCTTTCAGTTCCAGCCGCAGAACAGCTCCCAAGGTGACTTGTGGTTCCAGTGGAGGATGGGCACTGGTTTCCATGGCATGGAGCACTCTACTTATGAATCTTCTCTGCAGATGGGCATCTCCTCCTTCCATTATTTCAAGGATGTGGCAGAATGCTCTTCTGGTCTCCTGGAGCCTCCAAACAGGTTCTTCAGATAGCTCCAGATAGCTGTGTGTCTTTACTAACTTCCCTGTTGCAGGAGGGGACTCTTGGAGCTCCTTACTCCACAGCCATCTTCCTGGTTGTGCCCTGTCCTTTGTTTTTTTAAATATATCCTTTTTGTCTCTGTATTCCTTATTGCAGCCTCATTTTCTCTATAGTTGATCTTTTGTGATGTAACTGACTGATTCTTTCTCATTTCTGTTTCTGTATATATTTTAAATAATTTCTTTTTGGTTACCCTGGGTTTGTAGTAAACAACATATGTCTATAACCTACTAGTTTGAAGAGATACCACCTGTCATGGTTAGGCTCATGTGTCTACTTTGCCAGGTAATGGTGCCCAGTAGTTTAGGCAAGAAAGCACTGGCCTAATTGTTACTGTGAGGACATATTGTGGACTTAAATCATCAGTAAGTTGATTGTATATGGCTGATTACATCTACAACCTATTGTCTCATCCAATCAGTTGAAGGTCTTAAAAGGGAAAATGATGATTTCAGCAATCAGAAAAGGGAATTTTCATCTCTACTTCAGCCAGCTCCTCCTGAAGAATTCATTGAGGACCTTCATTGGAATTCCTGATTTGCAGCCTGCCCTATGGAATTTGGACTTGTGCACCTCCACAGTGAGGCAATTTTATAAAATCTCACAATATTTACAGATATCCCATCAGTTCTGTTTCCCTAGAGATCCCCGACTAATACACCAACTTAACTTTCATAGCATACTAGTCTATACTCCTATATCTCTGTTTCCCCACTCTATGTTGTTTCTATCCCACATTACCTCTTTATATCTTCTTTGTCCATTATCAATAAATATAATTATTTCTTACTCAATTTTATCCTCACTTTCATAGGAATTAAAGAGTAGAGTTGTATATTGAGGATACCGTACTATTGGGTTTTGCATTTACTCATTTATTTAACTTTACTGAAGATCTTCACTTCTTCATACTCCTCCAAGCCACTCTCTCATGTCTTCTCCTTTCAACCTCCTTTCTTGTAGGGAAGGACTTTTGATGAAGAACTGTCTCGGTTTTGTTTATCTGTGAATGTCTTAATCTCTCCCTCATTTAAAAAAACATTTTTTAGCTTTTTAATTCTCCCTCAATTTTGAAGGATCGTTTGGCTGGATAAAGAAGTTTGGCCAGCAGTTTTTCTCTTGTTGTACCTTAAATATATCATACTACTGCCTTCATGGCTCCATGGTTTCTGATGATAAATCAGCACTTAGTCTTATTGAGGATCCCTTGTATGTAATGAATTGCTTTTCTCCTGCTGCTTTCAGATTTCTCTCTTTATCTTTGGCATTTGACATTCTTATTAGTACAGGTCCTAGAGAAAGTCTATTAGGATTTATATTTTTTGGAGTATGTTGCACATCTTTGGCATGTATATTTGCTTTCCTTACAAGTTGGAAAATTTGGGGCCATTATTTCCTCAAGTATTCTTTTTGCCCTTTTTCCCTACTCATTTCCTTCTGGGACTCCCATCATGTGTATGTCGTTACGCTTCATGCTGTCACACAGGTCCCCTAGACAATGTTCAGTTTTTTAGTATTCTCTGTCTGGTTTTTGACTGTATGATTCTAATTGTTCTGTCTTCTACTCCACTGAATTTTTCCCTTTCTGTTCAAATCTGCTGTTGTATGACTCTAGTGTATTTTTAATTTCTGT
Source organism: Dasypus novemcinctus (assembly GCF_030445035.2). Lineage (NCBI taxonomy): Eukaryota > Metazoa > Chordata > Mammalia > Cingulata > Dasypodidae > Dasypus > Dasypus novemcinctus. The sequence continues at coordinate 54,415,832 of NC_080704.1, forward strand.
TATTGTGCTTTTCAACCCCATAAATTCCATTATTTCTTTTTAAACTTTCTACTTCTTTTTTTGTCTTATTTATTTTTTATGTTACATTAAAAAAATGAGGTCCCCATATACTCCCTACCCCCCTCACCCCACTCCTCCCCCCATAACAACAACCTCGTCCATCATCATGAGACATTCATTACACTTCATGAATACATCTCTGAGCACTGCTGCAACTCATGGTAAATGGTCCACACCATAGCACACACTCTCCCACAGTCCACCCAGTGGTCCATGGAAGGACATACGATGTCCGGTAACTGTCCCTGCAGCACCACCCAGGACAACTCCAACCCCCGAAAATGCCCCCACATCACACCTCTTCCTCCCACTCCCTACCCCCAGCAGGCACCATGGCCACTTTCTCCACACCAATGCCACATTTTCTTCGATTACTAATCACAATAGTTCATGAATAGAATATCAGTAAGTCCTCTCTAATCCGTACTCTATTCCTCCATCCTGTGGACCTTGGAATGGTTGTGTCCACTCCACATCTATATCAAGTGGGAGCTTAGATTCCACATGGATGCTGGATGCAATCCTCTGCTTTCAGCTGTAGGCACTCTTGGCTTCCTGGTGTGGTGGTTGACCTTCTTCACCTTCATGTTAGCTGAATGAAGTAAGTCCAATAAACCAGAGGGTAGAAGTTGCGAGTCTGCTGAGGCTCAGGGCCTGGCTATCACATGATCTGTCCAGAGATTCAGGTCCCCTGGGTATACACTAAACCCCAGCACCAACTACAGATCCAGTAAAAGTAACAAGAGATGATTCTGGAAAAAGATCACATCTGAGTCCAGATCCATCACACAGAAACACAAACTCCAAAGTAGGGCCAACTGACATGGCAATGAACTCCATCTGCCATGAACATAGACCCTTTTGGTCTCTGTAGCCCTTAAAAGAACCAATACCTGGCGTTGTATCTACTTGATCTGTCTCTGGGACTCTGCTGAAGTGTGCATAAGGGCAACCCCTTTCATAACCTCCTGGCTCTTTTTGGAGACTCATAGCCATATAAACTCAGTTGTTCTTTCCATTTGCACCTTTGATTCAGGTCAAAAAGCATTTTATTTTATTTTATTTTATTTTATTTTATTTTATTTTATTTTATTTCTAAGTAATATATTTTTTTATTGATTTTGTAAAAATATTACATTAAAAAAATATGAGGTCCCATTCAACCCTATCACCCCCACCCCACCACTCCCCTCCCCCCCCCAGCAACCCTCACTCCCATCATTATGACACATCCATTGCACCTGGTAAGTACATCTCTGGGCACCTCTGCACCCCATGGTCAATGGTCCACATCATGGCCCATACTCTCCCACATTCCATCCAGTGGGCCCTGGGAGGATTTACAATGTCCGGTGATTGCCCCTGAAGCACCATCCAGGGCAACTCTAAGTCCCAAAGGCGCCTCTACCTCTCATCTCTTCCTGCCATTCCCCATACCTATCAGCCACCATGTCCACTTTTCCCACTCCAATGCCACCTTTTCTCTGTGGACCTTGGATTGGTTGTGTCCGTTGCACCTCTATGTCAAGAGGAGGCTCAGATTCCACATGGATATTGGATGCAATCCTCTTGCTTTCAGTTGTAGGCCCTCTAGACTCCATGGTGTGTTGGTTGTCCTTCTTCAACTCCATCTTAGCTGAGTGAGGTGAGTCCAATAAATCAGATTGTAGGAGCTGAAGTCTGTTGAGGCTCAGGGCCTGGCTATCATATTGTCAGTCCAGAGATTCAAATCCCCTAAATATATCTTAAACCCCAACACCAACTACAATTCCAGTAAAGTAGCATGAAAGTTTTGCGCAAAGAGATCCCATCTGAGTCCAGCTCCATCACGCAGAAACACGAGCTCCAAAGAAGGGCCATCTGATATGGCAGTAAACCCCATCTGCCATGACCATAGAACCCGTGGGTCTCTTTAGCCCTCAAAGTAATGAATACCTGGGGTTGTATCTACTTTATCTGTCTCTTAGACTCTGCTCAGTTGTGCATAAGGGCAATCCTTCTGAAAGCCTCCAGACTCTTTTTTAGAGACTCGTAGCCATATAAACTCATTTCTCCTTTCCATTTCCCCCTTACATTAGGTCAAACAGCATTTTATTATTATTTTTTTTCTTTTTTTTATTGACTTTGTAATAATATTACATTAAAAATATATATGTGAGGTCCCATTCAACCCCACCCCCCCCACCCCACCTCTCCCCCCCCCAGCAACACTCGTTCCCATCATCATGACACATCCATTGCATTTGGTAAGTACATCTTTGGGCACCTCTGCACCTCATAGTCAATGGTCCACATCATGGCCCATACTCTCCCCCATTCCATCCAGTGGGCCCTGTGAGGATTTACAATGTCCAGTGATTGCCTCTGAAGCACCATCCAGGGCAGCTCCATGTCCCAAAGATGCCTCCACCTCTCATCTCTTCCTGCCTTTCCCCATACCCATCAGCCACCATGTACATTAGGTCAAACAGCATTTTAAAGTCATGTTATTTTATGTAGACAGGGATATTCTGCTGATCCACATTGAACCTTCCTTTCCAGGTCATTTTCCAGTTGCATCATCAGTTGGTAGTTGATAGTGATCCCTCGGTGCCAGGGAGGCTCATCCCCGGGTGTCATGACCCACGCTGGGGGGAAGGCATTGCATTTACATGCTGAGTTTGGCTTCGAGACTGGCCGCATTTGAGTAACATGAAGGCTGTCAGGAGGAAATTCCCAGGCACAATGCTGCTCTAGCCCTTGTTCTTATTTCAGGCATATCAGCTCACAAGCATAGTCATTAGCGTCAGGGGCTCACTGTTGGACCCTCATTTCTTCCCGGTCCTTGCTGCTGCATCTGGGAGAGTGTCGCTGCTCCCCTAGGGACCACAACAGAGCACCACCAGCCAGGAACCCAGTACCCCCACAGCTGTAGTTTTTAATTGTTGCCACTATGAGTATATCCAAACATTACCATGCACCCTGGACATATCCCTGTATAGCTCCCTGTCAGCCCTATATCACCTGTCAATAGTGTCCTATACCAGTATTTCTCCGCCGCCACTGCCGAACCACTCTGTGATCCAAAACCTCCCTGAAAATTGAAGCCCAATATAATGTCAGGATCCTTTACTAGCAAAATGGGATAAGGTGATGGGTTTAAAGGTCAGATACAGAATACGTGTTGACTTGGAAAAATTCTACATCCTATCTTTTTCTTTTTTTTTTCCCCCTAATTATTGAACTTCTCTTCACAAGAGCCCTAGACATTCATATATACAATATACAGTACTCCCACACATCCACATAGAACCTTTTCCCTTCCACAGTGATATTCTTATAACTTCATATCATATTTACTTAAAGTGATGTACAGACTCTGAGACAATAGCTTTCAAACAAGGCGACATCCGCGCTTACATTGTGGTCCATACTTTAGGATATACAGTTTTCTAAATTTTTGTTATCCTATGTTTTACATCATGGTTTACATTATTAGTCTGTCATCCCCTATATGTTTATGGTGTAATATTACATGTTATTTTATCCATTCCTGTGCACTCTCGCGAAACTCCTCTCTTACCCCACATTTACTTTGCTTCCACACATTTAACATCCATTTTCCCATCCCCTTGGTGCCCACAGTGACAGCCAACCTCCATTTCCCGAGGAACCAAGTCCAGAGACACTTGCAACAGTGTTCAGGGCCCAACTTGTTCAACTGCCCCAATGCCCTGGGAGCCACCCTTACTCTCGAGAGATATGGTTCCCTCTATTTGATGGCATTAGTCCTCCCCAGGATGTGGGTCCACCCCCACTCTCACTGCTTGGGTCTCTGCCCAATGGTACCACCCACTCTGGCAAAATGAGCATTCAGACATTTCCCAGGAGCCTGTCCCACATCAGACCAAAAAGCATTCTAAACTCCTGGTAATATATGTAGATTGAGATGTTCTGTTGGTCAGAGTTGACCCTTTTATTCAAGGTCATCTTCTAATTACATCATCAGCTGGTACTTGGTAGTAATCCCTCAGCACCAGGGAGGCTCATCCCCAGGAGTCATGTCCCATGCTGGGGGAAAGGCAATGCATATACATGCTGAGTTTGGCTTCAAGACTGCCCACATTTGAGCAACATGGAGGCTCTCAGGAGGTAACTCTTAGGCACCCTGCAGCTCTAGGCCTTGTTCTTATTTCAGGAGCACAGGCTTACAAGCATAGTCATTAGTATCAAGGGCTCATTGTTGGACCTTCCTTCTTTTTTGGTCTTGGCCGTTGCACTTGGGAGATTGTTGCTGTTCCTTTAGGGACTGTGATAGAGCTGCCCTGTCTAGGGCAGCACTCCCTCAGTTGTTGTTTTTAATTGTAAGCACTATGAAAATATCCAAACATTTTTATGTACCCTGGATATATGCTCTGGAGAACTCCCGGCAAACCATGTGTCCCCTGTCAATAACATCCCACACCAGTATTCCTCCCCTGCCATTGTTTAAACTCTCTGTGATCCAAAACTACTTGAAAAGTGAAGCCCAATATATTGCCAGGTTCCATTAATAGTAAAATGGAATATAGTGGTGAGTTTAAAGGTTAGATATAGAATACATATTAATTTAGAAAAAATAAGGTAAAAATAAATTGGGGTATCAAAAAATTTAAAAATGCAAAAGGTTTGTTTCGATGTTTTGTCTTCCATCACTGCAATAAGTGTTGCCCTGTATGCAAATCGGTAAGGCAACTTCTTCCATCTTTCCTCATTGTCTACATCCTTTCTTTTTCTTTTTTTCCTTATTTTAAGCTTATCTTCACAAAAGTTTTAGATCACAGTAATTCATATATACAATATACAGTACTCCCACATATGCAACATAAAACCCTTTTCCCTTCCACATCAATAATCTTTTTACATATTTATACTATATTTACTGAAACTGATGTAGAGATATTGAGAAAATAGCTTTCAAACAAGGTAACATTTGGGTTTACATTGTGGTTTATATTTTAGACTATACAATTTTCTAAATTTTCAGTTATCTTATGTTTTCCATTATGATTTACATCTTAGCCTATCAGCCCCTATATATTTTTGGTGTAATTTAACATATCTTATATCCATCCTTGTTTAATCTTGAGGAACACTTCTATTGCCCACAGAGTTACATTGATTCCATCTATTCAATACCTCTTTCCCCCTCCCCTTAGGGTCCACTGTGACAGTCAATCTTCATTGCTTGAAAGGCCATGTTCAGAGATACTTGCAACAGTGTTGAGGGCTTGACATACTCAACTGCCCTTAACCCATTGGGAGCCACTGATTCTCTCAAGAGATACAATTCCCTCTATTTGAAAACATCAGTCCTCCCCAGGATGTGGGTATACATTCACTCTCATTATATGGGTCTCTATTCAATGATATAACCCACTATGGCAAAATGAGCACTCACACACTCCCTAGGAGCCTGTTCTGCATCTATCCCCTTTAAGCATCTTAAACAAGTAACCTTCCTTATTATATTTTTTAAAAGTTTTCTCGGCATTATACTCTCAACCAAATACCTGACAATCTCCTATGATAGTATGTTCCCCCAACCTCCCCCCAATTTCTTGGGCAATATTATCCATCCTCCCATCCCTAGCACCCCTCAAGCCGGCAATTCCCCACCCAAAGGTAACCTTATGCTCCCATTTTATCCCTACCTTGTACAAATACTTACTGCCAGCTTATCATAGATTTCACCCATGCAGGTGTCAGCTTCCATCCTTCCTCTTTGGCTATTTGAGGCCTCGTTACTTTCCAAATAAATTTCATAGCTAGTTTTTCTAGTTCATTAAAGAATGCTGTGTTGATTTTTATTGGGATTGCATTGAATGTGTAGATCAATTTTGGTAGGATAGACATCTTAATAACATTTAGTCTTCCTATCCATGAACAGGGAATATTCTTCCATTTATTTCGGTCTTCTTTGATTACCTTAAACAGTGTTATGTAGTTCTCTGTGTATAAATTTTTTACACCTTCAGTTAAATTTATTCCTAGGTATTTGATTTTTTATTTACTATTGTAAATGGTATTTGTTTCTTTTTTTTAATTATTTATTTATTTTTAAAAATTACATTCAAAAAATATGAGATCCCATTCAACCCCACCGCCCCCACTCCCCGCTCCCCCCACAGCAACACTCTCTCCCATCATCGTGACACATCCATTGCACCTGGTAAGTACATCTCTGAGCATCACTGAGCTTGCTCATTATTGATGTACAGAAACGCAACTGATTTTTGCGCAATGATCTTATAACCTGCAACTTTACTAAACTCATTTTTGAGTTCTAGAAGCTTTGTTGTAGACCTCTCAGGGTTTTCTATGTATAGGATCATGTCATCTGCAAATAATGAAATTTTGACTTCTTCCTTTCCAATTCGAAAGCCTTTTATATCTGGTTCTTGCCTCAGTGCTCGAGCAAGTACTTCTAAGGCAATGTTAAATAGAAGAGGTGATAGTGGGCATCCTTTTCTTGTTCCTGATCTTAGAGGGAAAGATTTTAGGATTTCACCATTGTAAACGACGTTGGCTGTGGGTTTTTCATATATACTCTTTATCACATTCAAAAAATTTCCTTGTATTCCAATATTTTGCAGTGTTTTTATCAAGAAAGTGTGCTGTATTTTGTCAAATGCTTTTTCTGCATCTATAGATATAATCATGTGATGTTTTTCCTTCAGTCTGTTTATATGGTGTATTACATTGATTGATTTTCTTATGTTGAATCATCCTTGCATACCGAGAATGAATCCCACTTGGTCATGGTGTATAATTCGTTTAATATGTTGTTGAATATGATTAGCAAGTATTTTGTTGAGGATTTTTGCGTCTAGGTTCATTAGAGAAATGTATCTGTAATTTTCCTTTCTTGTGGTGTCTTTGTTTGGCTTTGGTACTAGGGTAATGTTGGCATCATAGAACGAGTTAGGTAATGTTCCTTCTGTTTCGATTTTTTGGAAGAGTTTCAGCAATTTTGGTATTAGTTCTTTCTGGAATGTATGGTAGAATTCACCTGTGAAGCCGTCTGGCCCTGGGCTCTTCTTAGTTGGGAAGTTTTTAATGACTGATACTATCCCTTTCCTTTGATTGGTTTGTTGAGATAATCAATTTCTTCTTTCATCAATATAGGCTGCTTATATGTTTCTAGGAATTTGTCCATTTCCCTTAATTGTCATTTTTGTTGGAATATAGTTTTTCAAAGTATCTTCTTATGATAGTTTTTATTTCGGTGGTGTCAATGGTGATATCTCCTTTCTCATTTCTTCTTTTGTGTATTTGCATATTCTCTCTGTTTTTCTTTGTTAGTCTAGCTAAGGGTTTGTCAATTTTATTGATCTTCTCAAAGAAACAGCTCTTGGTTTTGTTTATCTTTTCAAGTGCTTTCTTATTTTCTATTTCATTTAGCTCTGCTCTTATCTTTGTTATTTCTTTCTTTCTTCTCCTGTGGGGTTACTTTGTTGTTTTTTTACTAATTCCTCCAAATGTGCACTTAGTTCTTCAATTTTTCCTCTTTCTTCTATTTTGATGTATGAATTTATGGCTATAAATTTCCTTCTCAGTACTGCTTTTGCTGCGTCCCATAAGTTTTGCTATGTTGGGTTATCATCTTCATTATTTTCAAGGTAGTTATTAATTTCTTTTGAGATTTCCTCTTTGACCCACTGTTTTTCTAAGAGTGTGCTATTTAATTTCTGTATCTTGGTGTGAAGTCCGGGCCTCTGACCCTTTCAGATTTCCAGCTTCACTCCACTGTGGTCAGAGATATTATTCTGTATGATTTTGATCTTTCTTAATTCATTAAGCCTTTCTTTGTGGCCTAGTATATGGTCTATCTTGGAGAATGATCCATGTGCACTTGAGAAAAATGTATATCCTGCTGTATTCAGTGTAATGATCTGTATATGTCTATTAGGTCCAGCTCCTCTATTATACTGTTGAAAGTTTTTGTTTCTTTATTGATTCTCTGTTGAGATGTTCTATCCAAAGTTGAAAGTGGTGTATTAAAGTCCCCCACTATAATTGTAGAGATATCTATTCTTTCACTTAGTTTTTCCAGTGTTTGCCTCACGTATTTGGAGGCGCCCTTGTTAGGAGCATAAATACTTATGATTGTTCGTTCTTGAAATATTATCCCTTTCACTAATATGTAGTATCCATCTTTGTCTCTCACAATTGTTTCACATTTAAAGTCTATTTTGTCTGATATTAATGTAGCTACTCCTGCCTTTTTCTTGGTTATTGTTGGTTTGTAAGATTATTTTCCATCCATTCACTTTCAATCTCCTTGAATCCCTGGGTCTAAGATGTGTTTCTTATAGACAACATATAGATGGGTCATATTTCCTTATCCAGTCTTCCAGTCTGAATCTTTTCACAGGTGAGTTTAATCCATTGACATTCAGTGTTATTACTTTCAAGGAATTATTTATGTTAGCCACAATTTATTTGGACTTGTATTTGTCATATTTTGTTTGTATTTTTCCTTCTCTTTTTGTCTTTTTTGTTGCTCTTTCACTCTACTCCAACTCTGCCTCTCCTGTTTTTTTCTTTCTTCTTGCAGGACTCCCTTTAGTATTTTAAAAGGCAGGATTCTTGTTGGCATACTCTTTTAATTTCTGTTTATCTGTGAATAGTTTGAACTCTCCATTTTTTAATGTTAGCTGAGCTCGGTAGAGTGTTCTTGGTTAGAAATTTTTTTCTTTTAGTACCTTGACAATATCATACCACCGCCTTCTTGCCCTCATGATTTCAGATGAGAAATCAGCACTTAATCTTATGGAGCCTCCCTTGTTTGTGATGGTTCTCTTTTCTCTTGCTGCTTTTAGAATTTTCTCTTTGTCTTGAGCATTGGATATTTTGACAAGTATATGTCTTGGAGTAAGCCTGTTGGGATTTATGGTGTTTGGGGTGCATTGTGCTTCCTGGACATGTACATCCATCTCCCTCAGTATATTTGGCAAGTTTTCAGCCATTATTTCCTCCAATATCCCTTCTGTCCCCTTTCCCTTCTCTTCTCCTTCTGGGGTGCCTATAATACATATATTTGTGCGTTTTGCATTGTCATTCAGGTCCCTAAGTCCCAGCTGGATTTTTTTGTCCTTTTTTTTTTTGGTCTTTATTTATTTTTTTAATATTACATTCAAAAAATATGAGGTCCCCATATATCCCCCAACCCCCTCACCCCACTCCTTCCCCCATAACAACAATCTCCTCCATCATCGTGAGACATTCATTGCACTTGGTGAATACATCTCTCAACACCACTGCACCTCATGGTCAGTGGTCCACATCATAGCCCACACTCTCCCACATTCCACCAAGTGGGCCATGGGAGGACATACAATGTCCAGTATCTGTCCCTGTAGCACCACCCAGGACAACTCCAACCCCCAAAAATGCCCCCACATCTCATCTCTTCCTCCCATTCCCTACCCCCAGCAGCCACCATGACCACTTTCTTCACACCAATGCCACATTTTCTTCGATTACTAATCACAATAGTTCATGAATAGAATATCAGTAAGTCCACTCTAATCCATACTCTATTCCTCCATTCTGTGGACCTTGGAATGGTTGTGTCCACTCCACATTTATATCAAGAGGGAGCATAGATTCCACATGGATGCTGGATGCAATCCTCCTGCTTTCAGCTGTAGGCACTCTTGGCTCCCTGGTGTGGTGGTTGACATTCTTCACCTCCATGTTAGCTGACTGGAGTAAGTCCAATATACCAGAGGGTAAGAGCTGAAGTCTGTTGAGGCTCAGGGCCTGGCTATCCCATGGTCAGTCCAGAGATTCAGGTCCCCTGGGTATACACTAAACCCCAGCACCAACTACAGATCTGGTAAAAGTAACAGGAGAGGCTTGTGGGCAAAGATCACATCTGAGTCCAGCTCCATCACACAGAAACACAAACTCCAAAGTAGGGCCAATGACATGGCAATGAACTCCATATGCCATGAACATAGAACCTGTGAGTCTCTGTAGCCCTCAAAAGAACCAATACCTGGGGTTGTATCTACTTGATCTGTCTCTAGGACTCTGCTGAGGTGTGCACAAGGGCAACTCCTTTGATAACCTCCTGGCTCTTTTTGGAGACTCATAGCCATATAAACTCATTTGTCCTTTCCATTTCCCCCTTTGATTCAAGTCAAAAAGCATTTTTATCTCCTGGTATTATATGTAGATTAAGATATTCTGCTGGTCCGAGTTGACCATTTTATTCAAGGTCATTTTCTAGTTACATCATCAGCTGGTCCTTGGTAGTAATCCCTCAGCACCAGGGAGGCTCATCCCCAGGAGTCATGTTCCACACTGGGGTGGGGTGGGGGTGGGGGAGGCAACACATTTTCATCCAGTTGGATTTTTTCTATCTTTTTATTGATCAGTTCTACTATCTGTTTGATTTCAGATGTACTGTCTTCCATGTCGCTAATTCTCTCCTCTGCCTCTTCTAATCTGCTGCTATTTGCTGAGAGTGTATTTTTTATTTCTTGAGCTGTGGTGTTCATCATGATCATATCTATTATCTTTTTGCGTATGTCTGCAATTTCTTCTGTATTCTCTCCAAGTGTTTTCTTCATATTCTTAATCTCTTCCTTTACTTCATTAAGTTGGTCTCTAATATATGTTTTGAGATCTTTAATTGCTTGTCCGATGTTCTGCTCCTCTTCCTGGTTTTTGGTTTTTTCATTGGATTCAGCCATGTTTTTCTGATTATTGGTTTGGTTTGTAGTTTTTTGTTGCTGTCTGTTCATCATTTTATCTTGATGGGTTTAATCAGTTCCTTAGCTTCTTTGTCTAGTCTTGGGGATTAGTTGTTGTTCATGCATAAATGTTATGTCTTCTCTTGTCACTTTGTTCTTCTTACTCTATTCTCTTGTTGCTGGCTAAGTTCACTTTGAAGGAAAATATTAGGGCCAGGGAAAGCAAAATGAATAAGAAAAGAAAATGTATGAAGTAGTATTGGTAATCAATGTTAACAGAGCAACCATGTGAGATCTATGAGAATGGATATTAGACTCATGTAAGTTGTGTAGAGTTATAGCAGTAAGTAGAGTACCTATAATGCGACAGTCAACTGAATATGGGGAGGAATATTGTATGAATTGAGAAAAGAAAGACAATAATATCAAGAGTGGATAAAAGACCAAAAACAGAACAAAGGTATTAGAAATAAAAAGTCAGACAATTTGGAGGCCAAAGAAAGGGAGGTGGAATGTAAGAGAAACCATAGATGATGGAGGATAGGAAGATGTAGGGGAAAGGGGATAGTGTAGGTGGCCAAAATCAGTACACACAGAAAAGAGGAAATGAAGGATGAGGAAACATAGCTAATGTGAAGTGCTCCCTGCAGCACCTATTATATAAAGAAAATAAAATAAAAAAGAAGAAAACAAGAGAAAAGAAAAAAAGAGAAGAGAAAAAGGGGGCAAAGAAAAGTGGGGGAGATAAGCAAGAAAAAGAAAAAGAGGAAAAAACTAAATAAATGAAAAAGGACCTTAGGGGAAAAAATGGGAGAAAAGACCAGAAGCCAATGCAATATTAGCAACCATGACCAAAAAAAAAAAAAAAAAAAAAAAAAAGCAACGTTTCAAGCTAGGAATCCTCTTTTCAGTTAAATAAAATGCTTAGGGATCTGACCTTCCCCCTTTCCTCCTTCCTCACTTCTCTCTCTCCCAGGGCAGCAGGAAACCTGCCTGAGAGGTCCGGTAGGAGATACAAGTGGGTCCTTGTTGAACCAACTCAGCACAGAAGACTATGACTCTTTATTTCCAGCGTGAGAGCACCTACACCTCACTAGAAACCCCAAATATGCTATTGGAAGCTTGGATAGCACGTCTTACAGTCCCTCCCCCTTAGGGGTACTAGGGGAGGTCTAATTGATTTTCTCACTCCACCTTCTCCCAGACCAAGTTTCTTTTTATCCCAGGACGTTTAGGTAAATTGGGCTTCCTCAGCAGATTCACCTCTCCTTTCTTCCCAGACTCTCCCCATGTCAGCTGGTACACTCCTCCAAGCTCAAGGAGAAAAAAACAACAACAAGAAATGTGGAGGGCTAGGGTAATCAAGGACCTCAGACGGACTTCAGGGTGCAGTGGATTCGGGAATGGGAAGTACGTGATATTGCCGACTCAAGATGTGTGAGTCTCTGAAGTGTGGGCTACCAGGGTTTAGGGGATACAGACCTGGGAACCATGCATCCAGTTAACACAGGGTTTGGGATTACTGCAGCACAACAAAGTTTTCAGGGATCACCCGGGCTGCCAGCCCTAGGGGGAGGGGTTCCACCTACAACTTCTGACCTCCGTGTCAGAAACCCAAAATTCCACCTCTCAAAGAATCTCTTCTGTCACTGTCTCACCAAATCAGCATCCAGACACCTGCCCTGCAAGCCCCCGAAACAGCCCACTCACAGTTTGGGAACACCACAGCACAACAAAGTTTTCAGGGATTGCCGCGGCTGGGCCACCAGCCCTAGGGGGAGGGGTTCCACCTACAACTTCTGACCTCCATGTCAGAAACCCAAAATTCTGCCTCTTGCAAGAATCTCTTCTGTCACTGTCTCACCAAATCGACATCCAGACACCTCCTGCCCTGCAAGCCCCTGAAACAGCCCCATCCAGCAGGTCTCTGACCCTTCTCAGTCACTTCTTTGCAGGAGAGATTATTAGGTGCACTCACTCAGACGCCATCTTGCCCCACCTCCTTTCTACTCCTTTTGCTCAAACATTTTCTTCTTAATATTATATCCATATTTAGTTTATTTCTATCCATATTTTCTTTCAACTCCTTGAATTGGTTTAGGAGATTTCACTGAACATCTCTGATTAGTTGATCTAAAGTCTGTGTCTCCTCTGAGGTTTAAATTTTTTTCCAGAGTCATATCGTCCATATTGTCCTGTATTTTTATATGGCTTTTAATATTTTATCTCTGAATGTCTGATTATTTTTATGTTCTAACCCTGAAAGTACTTTCTCCTTCTTGCCTAGAATTGTAGATCTGGCTATGTGTTAACGCTCTTCTTCTATGCTTGGTCCGACTAATACTGCACCTTTTAATGGAGTCTATGTTTCACTGTTCAGATTTCCTCATGTCTTCTGCATCTGTTTCTTGCCCTGGACATGCAGTGAAACTTTTTTAAGATTGTCCTTTTATGTGCAATTGTTTCACTTCCAGGAGAAGGCTTCCTTTCTTCTGTTCCTTCTCCAAGAGTGCTGAGATGTACTGTTTGTTTGTGTGTGAGTGTGTGTGTGTATATGCAGACTTTTCTCCCCAGCTCCTGTGATTTGCTCAGCTGGTGTCAATCACTCCGTGCATTTACACTTTTCAGTCTGGGGGCCCATCCTGCTTTACAGCAATTTAGTTTTCCCTTTTTTCTATTAGGATTTTCTACCCCTGCTAACTTCCATGTTATGGTATGCTACTCTGGGGAGCCAGCTGGGGTCCACATTCAAAAACACCAATTCTTTCATTTAGATATTCCAACAATTAGAGGCAAGTTTAGGTGTGTGCACCTCCTGCCAAAAGTTCTGCTGGGTCTCTTTTGTTTCCTGTGGGCCCTTTTGTATACATTGTTGTTACCAGCCATTCATGTTCTGCCCAAGGTCTATGTGGCCTTGGGTCCCTGTTGTTGGATATGCATGGGGTTCTAATTCACTGCTATTAGTGGTTCTGTGATATGCATCTATGGCAGGAGGTACCCAGTCTATTCTGCCCCTGTGTGACTCAATCTCTGCAGGCCTGAATGAGGGGGAAGGGTCCAGACTGACAGGTCTGAGTCAGAGATATCTTACCTTCTTTTTGTGTGTTTTTTTTTCTTTGATTCAGGATTTGTGTTGTCCTTCTCCAATTTCTTCCTCCAGAATTCCAAGTAAGTGAGATATGTCCTTTTATTAGTAGCATCTACAAGGTGACTTTTCCAGGGAATTTCTTATATATTCATCTTGGCAATGTCCAAAAGCTATTGATTTTTGTGTGTTAATTTTATATCCTGCAGCTTTAATGAATTCATTTGGTGTTTAAGTTAGTGTTTATCATTGATTCCCTGGGGTTTTCCAAGTGTACCAACATATAATCTGCAAAGAGAGATGATTTAACTACTTCTTTAATCATTCAAATGCCTCTAACTGATTTTCCTTGCCTAATTGCATTAGCTAATACCTCTATTATAGTTTTGAATAGTAATGGAGGTAGTATTCATCATTTTCTTGTTTCTGGACTTAGTGGAAATGCCTATAGTGTTTCCCCATTAAATAAGTTATTAATTTCAGAATTAGATATATATTTTTTATCATGATCAGAAAGTATCCTCATAGTCCTATTTTCTTGAATATTTTTAACATGACTGGGTATTTAATTTTGTCAGAGGCTTTTTCATTATCCATGGTGATTATAAAATATTTCCCTTACATCTATTAATATGGTGTATGATATTAATAGATTTCCTAATTTTGAACCAACTGTGCATTCCTGGAATAAATTCCACTTGGGAGGTGGGGCAAGATGGCATCCGAGTAAGTGCATTCTCGTCATCTCTCCTGCAAAAAACTGGCTGAGTGGGGAAAGAATCCTGCCTGAGTGAGCTGTTTTGGGAACCCATAAAGCAGGAGGTTTTTGGACATTGATCTGGAGAGAGTGCAACCAAAGGAGTGCTTGCTCAAGGTAAAACCATGGGTTTCTGGCATTCGAGCCAGAAGCTGTGGGAAAGTTAAACCCTTCCCCTAGGGCTGCTAGTCACAGCATCCCCTGAACACCACCGGTCGCATGGCAGCGTTCCTGAGCCACTTGTTCCTCAAACCTGCGATCCCCAAACCCACATTCCCTGAACCTCACATTCCCCCAACCCCATGATCCCCATAACCCACGTTCCCCAAACCTGCATTCCCCCAAGCCTGCATTCCCTGAACCCAGCATTCCCAAACCCTGCCATTCCCCAACCCGCTGGTCTCAGACGAACTCCGAGAGTGGGTGGGTTCTAGTGAGGGGTGCAGAGGGATCTGAGGAGTGCAGGTTCAATTGTCTGGTACACTACCCCTTTTTTTTTGAGCTTAGAGGAACATGCCAGCTGACTTGGGGAGAGGCCAGGAAGAAAGGAGAGGTGAATCTGCTGAGACAGCCCAATTTACCTAAATGCCCTGGGATAGGGAAAATTGGTCTGGGAAAAGGTGGAGTCAGGCAATTAACTAGTCCTGTGAAATACACCTAAGGGAGGGGGACAGCAGGATCTGCTTGGTAGGCTTCCAAAAGCATATTTAGGGTTCCCAGCAAGGTGTGGGCACTCTCTCTCAAAGAGACTAAGAGTCATTATTTTCTGTGGTGAGTAGGGTCAGCAGGGTTCCATTTTAATCTTGGAAGGGAGCCCTCACACAGCCTTCCTGCTGCCATGGGAGAGAGGGAAGTGAGAAAGGGAGAAAAGGGTAAGGATAGACTCCTTAGCAGTTCATTCAATTGCAAAGAGGACTCCTTGCTTGAGGACTTCTCTGGTTTGTTGTTGTTGCTTTCTTTTCTTTCCTTCCTCTTTATCACATGGTTCTCCTGCTAACATTTACTATCAATACTATTATACTTTTTCTTTTATAACCTTTTGCTTTCCCTGGTCCTAATATTTTCCTTAAAGGGAACTTAGACAACAACAAGGAAATAGAATAAGAGGAACGAAGTGTCAAAGAGAAGACTTAACACACAAAAAAAACAGCACCTAAATAAACCCGGAGACTAGACAGAGAAGCTAATCAACTGAACAAACCTGTCAAGATAAAATGATGACCAGACAGCAACAAAAAACTACAAACCAAGCCAATAATCTGGAAAACATGGCCCAATCCAATGAACAAACTAAAACCAGGAAAAGGAACAGAACATTGATCAACTAATCAAAGCTCTCAAAAAAATATCATGGACCAATTTAATGACATGAAAGAAGAGATTAGGGATATTTAGAAAACACTTGGAGAGCATATAGAGGAAATTGTAAGCATACACAAAAAGATAATGGATATGACGGTTATGGTACATTTTGGGTTTTTAAATCAATATCCTTTAACACCCTCCTATGGCCTATACAAAAATATGTGCATTCTATTTCTGACTATCTCTCTCCTCTACGCTTGCATTTTGATGCATTATTTCCACTGCGTCACTTTATGTAACATTTGTACATTAGTTTTACATCCTCACCCCAACCTTTGTTTTGGTCTTCAGCACACATTTATAACTCCACCATCAAGTCATATCTTGGATGAAATTCAGCCTAGTAGATTTCTCAAAAGGAGCTCATGGGTGCAGAATCTTCTAAATTCTTGTATGTTAAAAAGTGTTTTTAATAGCCTTGACATTTGAAGGACAATTTGGCTGGGTATAAAATCCTTGGTTCATGCTTTGTTTCATTGAATCATTTATTATTACTCTTTTGTTTAATAATATGGTTCCATTGCTACCTTGATTTGAATGTTGGTTTTGAAAGTCTAATGCCAGATTCTTTTTTTTTTTTTTTGCCTTGGTAAGTTATTAAATCTTTTTGCCTTAAGATCTTGAGGATTTTATTTTATCTTTGAAATAAAATAATTTTCCTAGGTTATGAATTGGGAGTGATAGTTCCAGGTTGATTTTCCCAGGTTCCTTATGAGTCCTTTCAATGTGTAGATTTAGGTTCTTTTCTGGTTCTGGGAAGTTTTCTTGTATTGTATTTTTATTTTTTTTTAAGATTTATTTATTTATTTAATTCCGCCACCCTCCCCCCCCCCCCCCGGTTGTCTGTTCTCTATGTCTATTTGCTGCGTCTTGTTTCTTTGTCCACTTCTATTGTCACCAGCGGCATGGGAAGTGTGGGCGGCGCCATTCCTGGGCAGGCTGCTCTTTCTTTCGCGCTGGGCAGCTCTCCTCACGGGCGCACTCCTTGCGCATGGGGCTCCCCTACGCGGGGGACACCCCTGCGTGGCACAGCACTCCTTGCGCACATCAGCACTGCACATGGGCCAGCTCCACACGGGTCAAGGAGGCACGGGGTTTGAACCGCGGACCTCCCATGTGGTAGACGGACACCCTAACCACTGGGCCAAGTCCGTTTCCCTGTATTTTTAAATATTAGCTCTTTCCATTGTTTCTTTTTATCTTTAGGGATTCTGATAATATGAATATTATTCCTTCTTTGCCTGTTTCCATTTAAATTACTTTCTCTAAGCTCCTTTTTGTTTCCTTTTTAATGATACTTTCATTCTCTTGATTGTTTTTTGACCTTTCTTCAATGCCTCTTTTTGAATTTTCATTTAAGTCTATTCTCCTTTGGAGACCTTGCAAATTATTCTTTATTTCTGAGATAATTTTGTCTTTTTCTTCCATTTCCTTCTTGTGTTTGATCAACTCCCCTTTCATTTCACCCTGATTTTTCAGTCCACTCTTGTTTTGGCATTTCTGATTCAAGATGTTTCTTTCTAATCATTAGATACTTGTTTGAGTAACTTCATCTTGTTTGGAGTATTGACTTTGGCTACATGATTGTTATTTGGGGGAAATTTTTTCCTCAATCGTTATGCATGAAATTTTATTTCCTGATTTTCTTCAGTAGCTCTCTATGGGCTTGATTTTCCTCCTATTCATTTTTATGGCATTGGATGTTTTAGAATAGGTCTAGTTTAATGGTATGGAAAAAATAGCTAAAGAACAACTTGGAACAATTGAAAAATGTGATTATTATAGTGTGGATTAGGTAATAGTGTTAGATCAATATTAAATGTCCTGGTTTTGATAATTGTACTGTTTAAAGTGATTTTTTAAATGAGAAAAAATATCTTATATTTACCCACACATTTCAACTTTCCTTTTGACAGTTTCCTTCTGCCTTCTGATTTTCCTTACTATTTTATCAACATATGAATGTATAAGCAAAATGTGGTATATGCACACAATGGAATATTATTGTAGCATAAAAAATATTCCCTATCTTATCACTTGTTTCTACAATTTCATTATATGCCTTGGTGTGACTTACTTTATGGGACCCATCATCCCCATTGATAAGATTTGTCATATTGAGCCATATAACAATAAAAATAATGCACATATCCATCATCCCATAAAGGGTCCTCATGACCTAGTAATCTTTCCAACCCTCCTCTGCTTCCCCATATCCAAGCAACCACTGACACTTTCTGCACTATGAACTAGTTTTCATTTTGTAGAATTTTATGTAAATAGAATCATACAGTGTCTAGCCTTGTCAGTCTGGCTTCTTTCATATAGCATAGTTTTCAGATTCATCCATGCTGTTATGTATATCAATAGTTATCTCCTTTTCATTGTTGAGTAGCATTCCATTATATGGATATACCACAATTTGTGTATCTTTTAGCTTATTGATGAATATTTGAATTGTTTCCAGCATTTGTCTATTCCAAAAAACTGCTATGAACACTTACATTTATGTCTTTATATGGACATATAGTTCCTTTACTCTTGAGTAAATACCAAGGTGTAGAATGTGATGGGTGCATTGTAAACTTTTTAAAATATTTTACTTTAAAATACTTACAGCATAGTCAAAAATTATACAAACTCCAACCAGAGAACTCCATATATCCCTATACCCCAGATACCTAATTTTTTGATATGTCATAATAATGTTCCTGTCAGCCTTTTTTCCTCCCTTGCTAGATCCCATTCCAATCATGTATTGCATTTAATTGTCATTGGCTCTTTAGTTGCTCTTTTCTTTTTTTAATTGTGGGAACAACAAAAAATTTCCCATCTCAACCACTCCCAAGTATATTATTCAATAGGATTGATCACATTCACAATGTTGCCATACATTTACCACCTTCTATTACTAAAAATTTTCCCATCTCCCCTAACAGAGACCTTACACCCATTATGCATTAACTCTTAATGCCTCCTGCCCCCCACCCCTGGCAACCTATAGTCTAATTTCTGTCTATATGAGCTCACATATTCTATGATATTTTCTTTGTAGTTACCATGGGGTGCAAATTTAACACCATAAATCTGTAACAATCACATTTGTTCTGATACCAACTTAACTTCAGTAGTACATACAAATAATTATGCTTCTATGTCCTGTTGTCTTCCTACCTTTATGTACTTCTTGTCACAGATTCCATGTTTATATTATACATTATGAGTCCAAAACCACTGATTTATGATAATTTTATGCATTTGCCCTTTATATCTTGTAAGAAGTAAAAAGTGGAGTTACAAATAAAAAATAAATACTACTAGCATTTATATTTATCCATATCATTATGCTCACCAGAGATCTTTATTTCTTCATGTGGCCTCAATCTATTGTCTGTTGCCTTTTCCTTTCAACCTACAGAACTCTCAGCATCTCTTGTAAGGCCAGTCTAGTGGTAACAAATTCTCTCAGCTTTTATCTGGATATATCTTAATTTCTCCTTCATTTTTGAAAGACAGTTTGCTGGATATGGAATTTCTGGTTAGCAATTTTTTAAAAAAGATTATTTATTTATTTATTTATTTCTCTCCCCTTCCCTCCCACCCTGGTTGTCTGTTCTCTGTGTCTATTTGCTGCGTCATCTTTGTCTGCTTCTGTTGTTGTCAGCGGCACGGGAATCTGTGTTTCTTTTTGTTGCATCATCTTGTGTAAGCTCTCCGTGTGGGTGGTGCCATTCTTAGGCAGGCTGCACTTTCTTTCGTGCTGGGAGGCTCTCCTTACGGGGCGCACTCCTTGCACGTGGGGCTCCCCTACATGGGGACACCCCTGCATGGCAGGGCATTCCTTGCACGCATCAGCACTGTGCATGGGCCAGCCCCACACGGGTCAAGGAGGCCAGGGGTTTGAACCGCGGACCTCCCATGTGGTAGACGGACGCCCTAACCACAGGGCCAAGTTCGCTTCCCAAGCAATTTTTTGCTTTAAGCATTTTAAATACGTCATCCCAGTGCCGTTTTGCCTCCATGGTTTCCAATGAGAAATCAATTAATCTTACTGAGACCTTCTTGTATGTGACATGTTGCTTCTCTTGCAGCTTTCAGAATTCTTTATCTTTGGTTTCCAACAGTTTTAATATAATATGCAACAGTATTGGTCTATTTGTATTTATCTGGTTTGGAGTTCATTGAGTGTCTTGGATATGTATATTCATGTATTTAATTAAATTTGGGGAATTCTCAGTCATTATTTCTTTGAATGTTCTGTCTCTTTCTCTCTTTCTTCTCCTGGGACTCCCAAATGTGTATTTTGATATGCTTGATGGTGTCCCACAGGTTTCTTAGGCTCTGTTCACCTTCTTTTATTCTGTCTTCTCTCTGCTTCTCAGATAAAAGATTTCAATTGTCTTAACTTAAAATTCTCTGATTCCTTCTTCTGCCAGCTCTAATCTTTTGTTGAACCTCTCTAGGGAATTTTTAATTTCCCCTAGTGTGGTCTTCAGCTCTGTGTGTTTCCTTTTCTTAATTTCCATCTCTCTATTGATTGTCTCTTTTTGTTCTTCTATTATTTCCCTAGTTTCCTTTAATTCTGTATCCATGTTTTCCTTTAGCTCTTTGACCATATGTAGGACCATATTTTAAAATGTCTTGGTCTAGTATGTCCCAGACCTGGTCCTTCTCACTGATGTTTTCCCATGCTTGAATCTTCTCCTTTTCTATGGCCATTGCTTTCTGTTTCTTTGTACGTTTTGTAACCTTTTGTTGAAACTTGGACTTTTCTATATTTTAATGTGTTATCACTAGAATTTAAACTCTGAGGAATAAATAGATGTTCCTTAATGCTGTACTCAGCTTATGTTATGACAGAGCTTTCAAGGAGGAGGGAGGGGAGGGGGAAAAGGGGAAGGAGGAGAAGGAGGAAAAGGAGAAGGAGAAGGAGAAGAAGAAAGAAGAAGAAGGCGGAGAAGGAGAAGAAGAAGAAGGAGAAGAAGAAGCCACCTTTCCCGGTATTTCCAGACTGACCTATGCAAATACTCTCCTTCCTGGCTTATCCATACAACGAATTTGGAGAATAGCTCCAGGCTAAAGCATAGGGACCTCTGTTAGCTTTTTTGTGCATTCTCTTGTCATGGGCATGTGCATGTCACCCTGAGAACTCCTCTATTTTCACAGATAAGAATGTCCCCTCTTTCCTAGTAAAGAGTTTTCTCATAGTCCTGGGCCCTGCACTGTATATCCTACAGCCAGCAATCCCTTGCCCCAAGTAGCACAACAACTTGACTACTCTCCCACCAGCATTCTGTGGGAGAACTCAGTGAGCCACCTTCTACACACAGGGCAAGTTCTGGGACTTCAAGTCCCTCAGGTTACCACCAGACAGATTGAGCCAGACATACATACATTATGTGCATGAGGATTACTCTGCTTCCTCCGGAACCAAGACAGAAGATCTGCACTGGGAGCATGGCTGGCTACATGCCTAGCCCAGTGAGGGGTGGAGAAAGGTCAACTATGATGCTACAGTTCCTACTGCTTTTTTTTGAAGTACCAGGGGCCAGGGATTGAACCCAGGACCTAGTATATGGGAAGCCATATTTAACTCCTGAGCCACATTGGCTCCCCTGAGTTGGGTTTTCTGTTTATTTTGCTTGTTTTTGTTTTTTTTTTTTTTTTTTTTTTTTTTTTTTTTTAATTTTTTTATTTTTTATTGACTTTGTAATAATATTACATTAAAAATATATATGTGAGGTCCCATTCAACCCCACCCCCCCACCCCCCCCTCTCCCCCCTCCCCCAACAACACTCGTTCCCATCATCATGACACATCCATTGGATTTGGTAAGTACATCTTTGGGCACCTCTGCACCTCATATACATTGGTTCACATCATGGCCCATACTCTCCTCTATTCCATCATGTAGGCCCTGTGAGGATTTACAATGTCCGGTGATTACCTCTGAAGCACCATCCAGGGCAGCTCCATGTCCCGAAGACGCCTCCACCTCTCATCTCTTCCTGCCTTTCCCCATACCCTTTGTCCATTATGTCCACTTTTCCCAATCCAATGCCACCTCTTCTATGTGGACACTGGATTGGTTGTGTCCATTGCACCTTTATGTCAAGAGGAGGCTCAGATTCCACCTGGATGCTGGATGCAATCCTCCCATTATCAGTTGTAATCACTCTAGGCTCCATGGTGTGGTGGTTGTCCTTCACCTCCATCTTAGCTGAGTGTGGTAAGTCCAATAAATCAGATTGTAGGTGCTGGAGTCTGTTGAGGCTCAGGATCTGGCTATCACATTGTCAGTCCAGAGATTCAAATCCCCTAAATATATCTTAAACCCCAACATTAACTGCACCTCCAGCACATTAGCATGAAAGTCTTATGAAGGGAGATCCCATCTGAGTCCAGATTCATCACACATAAACTCCATTTCCAAAGAGGGGCCATCTGCCCTGGTAGTTAACCCCATCGGCCATGACCATAACTCCCATGGGTCTCTTTAGCCCTCAAAGGAACCAATATCTGGGGGTTGTATCTGCTTTATCTGTCTCTCTGACTCTGCTCAGTTGTGCATGAGGGCAAACCTTCTGCCAGCCTCCAGACTCTTTTTTAGAAACTCGTAGCCATATAAACTCATTTCTCTTTTCCATTTCCCCCTTACTTTAGGTCAAACAGCATTTTAAAGTCATGGTATTTTATGTAGACATGGATATTCTGCTGATCCGCATTGAACCTTCCGTATAAGGTCATTTTCCAGTTGCATCATCAGTTGGTAGTTGATAGTGGTCCCTCGTTGCCAGGGAGGCTCATCCCCGGGTGTCATGTCCCACGCTGGGGGGAAGGCATTGCATTTACATGCTGAGTTTGGCTTCGAGACTGGCCACATTTGAGTAACATGAAGGCTGACAGAAGGAAATTCCCAGGCACAAAGTTGCTCTAGGCCTTGTTATTATTTTGGGTTTATCAGCTCACAAGCATAGTCATTAGTATCAGGGGCTCACTGTTGAACCCTCACTCCCTCCCGGTCCCCACCACTGTACCTGGGAGACTGTCGCTGCTCCCCTAGGGACCACGACAGAGCACCACTGGCCGGGAACCCAGTACCCCCCCTACTGTGATTTTTAATTGTTGCCACTATGAGTATATCCAAACATTACCATGCACCCTGGACATATGTTCTGTACAGCTCCCTGTCAGTCATATATCATCTGTCATTGGTATCCCATACCAGTATCCCTCCATTGCCATTGTTGAAACACTCTGTGATCCAGAACTCCCCGAAATTTGAAGCCCAATATAATGTCATGGTCCCTTACTAGGGAATGGCATATAGCGATGAGTTTAAAGGATAGATAAAGAACTTGGATAAAGTTAGATAAAGAACTTAGATAAAGAATGTTGACTTGAAAAAATTCCACATCCTATTTTTTTTTTCCCCCCCCCCCTAATTATTCAGCTTTTCTTCACAGGAGTCCTAGACCACAGCAATGTATATATATAATATACAGCACTCCCACACATCCACCAGAAAACCTTTTCCCTTCCACAGTGATACTCTTACGCCCTATTCATGTCATATTTACTTAAAGTGATGTACAGAGTCTGAGACATTAGCTTTCTAACAAGGTGACATCTGTATTTACATTATGGTGCATACTTTAGGATACACAGTTCTTTACATTTTTAGTTATCCTATGTTTTACATTATGGTTTACATTATCAGTCTGTCATCTCCTATATGTTATGGTGTAATATTACATGTTTTATATCCATCCTTGTGTACTCTCAAGAAACTCCTCTCTTACCCCCCATTTACTTTGGTTCCACACATTTAACGTCCATTTTCCCTTCCACCTTAGTGCCCTCAGTGATAGCCAACCTCCGTTTCCTGAGGAGCCACTTCCAGAGATAGATGGAATAGTGTTCAGGGCCTAACTTGCTCAACTGCCCCAATGCCCTGGGAGCCACCCTTTCTCTCGAGGGATACAGTTCCCTCTATTGGATGGCATTAGTCCTCCCCAGGATGTGGGTCCACCCCCACTCTCACTACTTGGGTTTCTACCCCATGGTGTCACCCACTCTGGCAGAATGAGCATTTAGACATTCCCCAGGAGCCCATCCTGCATCAGACCCTCCCCTCCGAGCATTCTAAACAGGTAACCCTCTTTATTATATTTTGATATGATTTTCTCGGCATTTTACTCTCCACCAACACCTGACCCTCTCCTGGTTCGTATGCTACCCCTCCCTCCCCCCACTTTTGGGCAACGTTACCCACCCGTCCCTCCCCAGCCACCCTCAAACCCGCAAAGCCCCAAGCAAAGGCAACCCCTTGCCCCCCTTTTATCTCTTCTTTGTGTTCATACTTACCACCATATCGTCTTAAATTCCACCCCTGCAGACATCGGCTCATATCCTTCCTCCACCCTCCGATTTCCTGCAAGCCTATCGTTCAGTCTCTTGCTATCTAGGGCAGCTTGTTTATTTCATATCATTGAGGTCATGTAGTATTTGTCCTTCAATGTCTGGGTTGCTTCACTCAACATAAGGTTCTCAAGATTCATCCATGTTATCACATGTGTTTGTAGTGTGTTTGTTCTTACAGCCGAGTAGTATTCCATTGTGTGTATATACCACATTTTATTGATCCACTCGTCTGTTGATGGGCATTTGGGTTGATTCCAACTTTTGGCAATAGTGAACAATGCTGCTATGAACATTGGTGTACATATATTGGTTTGTGTTCTTGTTTTCAGTTCTGCTGGGTATATTCCCAGCAATGGTATTGCTGGGTCATATGGCAAATCTATGGCTAGTTTTTTGAGAAACCGCCATACTGTTCTCCAGAATGGTTGGATCCTTCTGCATTCCCACCAGCAGTGGATGAGTGTTCCCCTTCCTTCACATCCTCTCCAGCACTTGTATTCTTCTGTTTTTTTCATAGCTGCCAATCTTATGGGTGTAAGATGGTATCTCATTGTGGTTTTGATTTGCATTTCCCTGATAGCTAGAGATTTGGAACATTTTTTCATGTGCTTTCTTGCCATTTGTATTTCTTCTTCGGAGAAGTGTCTGTTTAAGTCTTTTTCCCATTTTTTAAATGGATTGTTTATCTTTTTATTTTCAAGATGTAGGAGTTCTTTATATATGCAAGTTATAAGTTTCTTATCAGATATATGATTGCCAAATATTTTCTCCCACTGTGTGGGCTCCCTTTTTACTTTCTTGACAAACTCCTTTGAGGTGCAGAAGGCTTTAATTTTGAGGAAGTCCCATTTATCTATTAGTTCTTTTGCTGCTCGTGCTTTTGGTGAGATATTCATAAATCCATTACCTATTACAAGGTCCTGTAGATGTTTCCCTACACTGCTTTCTAAGGTTTTTATGGTCTTGGCTTTTATATTTAGGTCTTTGATCCATCTTGAGTTGATCTTTGTATAAGGTGTGAGATGGTAATCCTCTTTCATTCTTCTACATATGGCTATCCAGTTCTCCAGACACCATTTGTTGAATAGGCCACTCTCTCCCAGTTGAGAGGGTTTGGTGGCTTTATCGAATATTATGTGGTTGTATATGTGAGGTTCTATATCAGAGCTTTCAATTCGATTCCATTGGTCTATATGTCTCTCCTTATGCCAATACCATGCTGTTTTCACCACCGTAGCTTTATAGTATGTTTTGAAGTCAGGTAGTGTGATTCCTCCAATTTCGTTTTTCTTTTTCAGTATGTCTTTGGCTATTCGGGGTCTCTTTCCTTTCCAGATAAATTTCATAGTTAGTTTTTCTAGTTCCTTAAAGAAGGCTGCATTGATTTTTATTGGGATTGCATTGAATGTGTAGATCAATTTTGGTAGGATAGACATCTTAATAATGTTCAGTCTTCCTATCCATGAACAAGGAATAGTCTTCCATTTATTTAGGTCTTCTTTGATTTCCTTGAACAATCTTGTATAGTTCTCAGTGTATAAGTTCTTTACCTCTTTAGTTAAATTTATTCCTAAGTATTTGATTTTTTTATTTACTATTGTGAATGGTATTTGTTTCTTGATTTCCTCCTGATCTTGCTCATTATTGGTGTACAGAAATGCTACTGATTTTTGCGCATTGATCTTATAACCTGCGACTTTACTAAACTCATTTATGAGTTCTAGAATCTTCGTTGTAGATCTCTCAGGGTTTTCTATGTATAGGATCATGTCATCTGCAAATAATGAAATTTTGACTTCTTCCTTTCCAATTTGAATGCCTTTTATTTCTGGTTCTTGCCTCAGTGCTCGAGCAAGTACTTCTAAGACAATGTTAAATAGGAGCGGCGACAGTGGGCATCCTTGTCTTGTTCCTGAGTTTAGAGGGAAGGAGTCTAGGATTTCTCCATTGTAAACAATATTGGCTTTAGGTTTTTCATATATACTCTTTATCATGTTCAAAAAATTTCCTTGTATTCCAATCATTTGGAGTGTTTTTAGCAAGAAAGGGTGCTGTATTTTGTCAAATGCTTTTTCTGCATCAATAGATATAATCATGTGATTTTTATCCTTCAATCTGTTTATATGGTGTATTACGTTGATTGATTTTCTTATGTTGAACCATCCTTGCATACCTGGGATGAATCCCACTTGGTCGTGGTGTATAATTCGTTTAATGTGTTGTTGAATACGATTAGCAAGTATTTTGTTAAGTATTTTTGCGTCTAGGTTCATTAGAGAAATTGGTCTGTAATTTTCCTTTCTTGTGATGTCTTTGTTTGGCTTTGGTACTAGGGTAATGTTGGCATCATAGAAGGAGTTGGGTAATGTTCTTTCTGTTTCGATGGTTTGGAATAGTTTCAGCAGGATTGGTGTCAGTTCTTTCCGGAATGTTTTATAGAATTCACCTGTGAAGCCATCTGGCCCTGGGCTCTTCTTAGTTGGGAGATTTTTAATAACTGATTCTATCTCTCTGCTTGTGATTGGTTTGTTAAGATCATCAATTTCTTCTTTTGTCAATATGGGCTGTTTATGTGTTTCTAGGAATTTGTCCATTTCCTCTAGATTGTCATTTTTGTTGGAATATAGTTTTTCAAAATATCCTCTTATGATAGTCTTTATTTCTGTGGGGTCAGTGGTGATATCGCCTTTCTCATTTCTTATTTTGTGTATTTGCATCTTCTCTCTTTTTTTCTTTGTTAGTGTTGCTAAAGGTTTGTCAATTTTGTTAATCTTCTCAAAAAACCAGCTCTTGGTCTTGTTTATCTGTTCAAGTGCTTTCTTATTTTCTATTTCATTTAGTTCTGCTCTTATCTTTGTTATTTCCTTCCTTCTTCTTCCTGTTGGGTTACTTTGTTGTTGTTTTTCTAATTCCTTCAAATGTGCAGTTAGTTCTTCAATTTTTGCTCTTTCTTCTTTTTTGATATATGAATTTATGGCTATAAACTTCCCTCTCAGTACTGCTTTTGCTGCATCCCATAAATTTTGGTATGTTGTGTTATCATTATCATTTGTTTCAAGGTAGTCATTGATTTCTTTTGAGATTTCCTCTTTGACCCACTGTTTTTCTAAGAGTGTGTTGTTTAATTTCCAAATCGTGGTGTGAAATCTGGGCTTCTTTCCCTTGCAAATCTCCAGCTTGACTCCACTGTGGTCAGAGATAATGTTTTGTATGATTTCAATCTTTCTGAATTCGTTCAGCCTTTCTTTGTGGCCTAGCATATGATCTATCTTGGAGAATGATCCATGTGCACTTGAGAAAAATGTATATCCTGCTGTGTTTGGGTGTAGCGATCTATATATGTCTATTAGATCGAGCTCCTCTAATATACTATTCAGATGTTTTGTGTCTTTGGTGATTCTCTTTTGAGATGTTCTGTCCAGAATTGATAGTGGTGTATTAAAATCCCCCACTATAATTGTAGATGTATCTATTCTTTCACTTAGTTTTTCCAGCGTTTGCCTGACGTATTTAGAGGCACCCTTGTTAGGGGCATAGATATTTATGATTGTTCGATCTTCTTGACAGATTTTCCCTTTGACTAAAATGTAGTATCCTTCTTTGTCTCTCACAATTGTTTCACATTTAAAGTCTATTTTGTCTGATATTAATATAGCTACTCCTGCCTTTTTTTGGTTATTGTTAGCTTGTATGATTGTTTTCCAGCCTTTCACTTTCAATCTCCATGCGTCTCTGGGTCTAAGATGTGTCTCTTGTAGACAGCATATGGATGGGTCATATTTCCTTATCCAGTGTCCCAGTCTGAATCTTTTGATAGGTGAGTTTAATCCATTGACATTCAGTGTTATTACTATCAAGGAATTATTTGTGTTAGCCATATTTTGATTGGATTTGTGTTTGTCATATTTTGTTTGTATATTTTTTTTTGTCTTTTTTGTTGTTGTTGTTGGTCTTATACTCTCCTCCAACTTTGCCTTTCCTGTTTTTTCCTTTCTTCCTGCAGAACTCCCTTTAGAATTTCTTGAAGGGGAGGTTTCTTGTTGGTATACTCTTTCAGTTTCTGTTTGTCTGCGAATATTTTGAACTCTCCATCATGTTTGAATGCTAGTTTAGCTGGGTAGAGTATTCTTGGTTGGAAATTTTTTTCCTTTAGTACCTTGACTATATCATACCACTGTCTTCTTGCCTCCATGGTTTCAGAAGAGAAATCAGCACTTAATCTAATTGAGCTTCCCTTGTATGTGATGGTTTTCTTTTCTCTTGCTGCTTTTAGGATCTTCTCTTTGTCTTGAGCATTGGATAATTTGACAAGTATATGTCTTGGGGTGGGCCTGTTGGGGTTTATGACTTGTGGAGTGCGCTGTGCTTCTTGGATATGTACATCTGTCTCTTTCAGTAGATTTGGGAAGTTTTCAGTCATTATTTCCTGCAACACTCTTTCTGACCCCTTTCCCTTCTCTTCACCTTCTGGAATGCCTATAATACGTATGTTTGAGCGTTTTGCATTGTCATTCAGGTCCCTAAATCCTAATTGGATTTTTTCTATCTTCTTATTGACCCCTTCTACTATCTGTTTGATTTCTGATGTACTGTCTTCCACATCACTAATTCTCTGCTCTGTCTCTTCTAGTCTGCTGATATTTGCTGCAAGTGTATTTTTGATTTCTTGAACTGTGGTGTTCATTCCCATCATATCTGTTATGTTTTTGCGTATGTCTGCAATTTCCCCTCCAAGTGATGTCTTCATGTTGTTAACCTCTTTCATTACTGCATCAAATTTGTCAGTGATAAATGTTCTGAGATCTTTCATTGCTTGTGCCAAGTTTTGCTCCCCTTCGTGATTATTGGTTTGTTGATTGGATTCAGCCATGTTTTCCTGATTATTGGTTTGGTTCGTAGATTTTTGTTGCTTTCTGGTCATCTCTTTATTTTGACGAATTTAATCAGTTCCTTAGCTTCTTTGTCTGCTCTTGGAGGTTAATTAGTTGTTATTTTTGCACAGGTGTTATATCTTCTCTTTGTCACTTTTTTCTTCTTATTCTAGTTACTTGTTGTTGGTTAAGTTCACTTTAGAGGAAAGTATTAGTGTTGGGGAAAGGCAATTGTGTAAGCAAGGGAAAAGTGTAAAGTTGTATTGGTGATGTATGTTAATAAAGCAGGAATATGAGATCTGGAAGGATGGAGGTTAGATTCATGTAGATTGTATAGAGTTATAGCTGTAGGTAGAGTACCTTTTATGAAGTTGATGACTGAATTTGGGAGGAATATGGTATGAACTACACAGCTATTGTTTTCATGAGAGAGGGAAAAAGAAAAGAAAGGTAATAGTTTCAAGAGTGGATAATAGACAGAAAACAGAACAAAGGTATTAGAAATTAAGAGTTAGACACTTTGTGGATCAAAGAACGGGAGGTGGGGGGTGGAATATAGGAGAGACAGTAGATGATAGTGGATATCAAGATGCAGGGGAAGGGGGATAGTGTAGGTAGCCTAAATCAGTTCACACAGAAATGAGGCAGTGGAGGATGGGAAAACCCAGCAAATGTGAGGTGTTCCCTGTAGCACCTATTGTATACTTGAATTAAAGTAAAAATAAGTGGAAGATGAGGGACAAGAGGGAAAGAGAAAACCGAAAAAAAAACAAAAAAAAAAAAAAAAAAACTAATTATAATAGAGAAAAAAGAAAGGCAAGAAGAAAGGAAGAAAAAAAAAGAGGATGGGCAAACGGTGGGGAACGGATAGGGAGAAGAGAGATACAGGTACACACGTGTCACAATTGCAACACTATCTAAAACAACAACTTCCCCCCGCTTTGCCCTAAAACCCCCCCGTCTGTCTGCCCAAATGGGTCTGCAAGCACCTCCCTTCCCACAAACCCCCAATAGGCTGCCCAGGGCCCACGAACTCCCCAGTACTGCAGATGCTCAAAAAAAAAAAAAAAAAAAAAAAAAAAAAAAAAAAAAATTTAAGTAAAATTAAAAAACAAACAAACAAACAAACAAACAAACAAACAAACAAAAAAAAAAACCAGAAACCCCTCCGCAGGCCCGGCTCCGCCCGCCGCGGAGGCTTGGACCGGCTCTGCCCGGCTCCTCACGCCGCCTTGGCCTGGCCTGGCTCCGCCCAGCTCCGCTCGCTACAGCGGCCCAGCCGGCTCCGGCATCCACCTCCCGCCACCGCAGCCTGGACCGGCCCTGCCCGGCTCCTTACCCGCCGCGGCCTGACCCGGGCCCGCCCGGCTCCAAACGCTACCGCGGCCAGCAGCCGGGGCCTGAACCGGCCCCGCCCGGCTCCAAGCGCTACCGCGGCCCGCAGCCGGGGCCTACACCGGCCCCGCCCGGCTCCAAGCGCTACCGCGGCCCGCAGCCGGGGCCTGCACCGGCCCCGCCCGGCTCCAAGCGCTACCGCGGCCCGCAGCCGGGGCCTGCACCGGCCCCGCCCGGCTCCAAGCGCTACCGCGGCCCGCAGCCGGGGCCTGCACCGGCCCCGCCCGGCTCCAAGCGCTACCGCGGCCCGCAGCCGGGGCCTGCACCGGCCCCGCCCGGCTCCAAGCGCTACCGCGGCCCGCAGCGGGGGCCTGCACCGGCCCCGCCCGGCTCCAAGCGCTACCGCGGCCCGCAGCCGGGGCCTGCACCGGCCCCCGCCCGGCTCCAAGCGCTACCGCGGCCCGCAGCCGGGGCCTGCACCGGCCCCGCCCGGCTCCAAGCGCTACCTCGGCCCGCAGCCGGGGCCTGCACCGGCCCCGCCCGGCTCCAAGAGCTACCGCGGCCCGCAGCGGGGGGCCTGCACCGGCCCCGCCCGGCTCCAAGCGCTACCGCGGCCCGCAGCCGGGGCCTGCACCGGCCCCGCCCGGCTCCAAGCGCTACCGCGGCCCGCACCGGGGCCTGCACCGGCCCCGCCCGGCTCCAAGCGCTACCGCGGCCCGCAGCCGGGGCCTGCACCGGCCCCGCCCGGCTC
Source organism: Dasypus novemcinctus (assembly GCF_030445035.2). NCBI lineage: Eukaryota > Metazoa > Chordata > Mammalia > Cingulata > Dasypodidae > Dasypus > Dasypus novemcinctus. Next base: position 54,447,205 of record NC_080704.1, read on the forward strand.
CAAGCGCTACCGCGGCCCGCAGCCGGGGCCTGCACCGGCCCCGCCCGGCTCCAAGCGCTACCTCGGCCCGCAGCCGGGGCCTGCACCGGCCCCGCCCGGCTCCAAGCGCTACCGCGGCCCGCAGCCGGGGCCTGCACCGGCCCCGCCCGGCTCCAAGCGCTACCGCGGCCCGCAGCCGGGGCCTGCACCGGCCCCGCCCGGCTCCAAACGCTACCGCGGCCCGCCGGGGCCTGCACTGGCCCCGCCCGGCTCCAAGCGCTACCGCGGCCGGCAGCCGGGGCCTGCACCGGCCCCGCCCGGCTCCAAACGCTACCGCGGCCCGGCCCGGCCTGGCTCAGCCCCACCGAGCGGGGCTAGATGCCTCGTCTCCGCCTACCCAAGAAGGGAATCCTCTGCAGGTAGCTGGGATCTCCGTGTATATTTCACAGACGAATCCTCTCTGTTACCTTCCCTCCGAATCGATGTCCAGACACCTCCGGACCAGCAAAAATCCCGAAACAATCCGGTCCCAAAGAGTCTCCAACGCCGCCCAGCCGATTCCCTGCAGAAGACTCTAACAGGGATGTTCACTCAGCCGCCATCTTGCCCCCTCCCCTTGTTTTTGTTTTGTTTTGTTTTTTAGGAGGCACTGGGAATTGATCCCAGAACCTCCCATGTTGGAAGCAGGTGCTCAACCACTTGAGCTACATCTGCTCCCCTCATACTGCTTTTAAGTGGCCTTTTTTCTTGATTCAGTATTTACCCTGTTACTGCAATCCTTTCACTCTTTTCTGGAGCTTTGAAAAATATGTTTCTGCCAGTTTTTGTTGGTTGTTCAAAGCTTCTGTGGGGAACTGGAGCCCTGAAGCATCTCACTCCCTGTCTTGAATAGGGCATGGCTTCCTGTATACTAAACTTTTTAATACACTGCCAAACTATTTTCTGAAGTGGTTGTAACCATTCTGCATTCCCACTAGCAGTGTATGAAAGCTCCAGTTCCACCATATCCTCACTAAACTTAGTATGGTTGATCTTTTTTTATTTTAACTATTTTAATAGGTATGTAGTACTATCACATTTTGGCTTTATTTGCATTTCTATAATGACCTAAGCAGCTTATCTGTGCTTATTTGCCTTATGTATGTCTCTCTGGTGAAGTTTGTAGTCAAATCTTTTAGCCATATTTTAAATTGGCCCCACTTTCTCTGAATTGTTGCTTCTGTTTTCAGCTCATATTACCATACACAGGTGCCATGTCTCTTAATCTAGCTATATTAATCCCTCTGCCAGAAGAAGGAAAATTTCATGATTAACTTTAACCCAAGAACTTTTCCTTCTCATTCTGATTGTGTTTAGAACTCCTCTACAAGACCCAAACATAGAATTCTATGTAGACACAGAATAAGATTATATAATACTGAACAAGGATATTTTAGAGCTGGATGTGCTATCACCACTTCCTAATATCTTATCAAATCCAATCCCCTTCCTGAGGACAAGTCAGAAAAAATAATCTATCTTACAGGTTTGAGTCAAGCCAGCCAGCTAGCTGGCTGGGATAAAAGGGCTAACATGAACACAGATAGCCTATATGCCTTTGGTGTTGTTCACATTTTACAAGCTAAGGAAACAACAGACTTTCTTAACTGATGCTGGTACATGCATTAAGCACAGCAAACAAGTTCAAGCTTTACTAGATGTCTGATCTTCCCCAAGGATTTGGCTATAATTAAGGTCAAAGCTCATCACAGGGGGAAAAACTCATGAGGCAAAAGGAAATGCGTTGGCTGATTAGTGTGCTAAATGACTTGGTCTTACTCAAGTTCACTTACTTCAACAAATTAAAGATGATCTGGTTACTCCACATCACTTCTACAAAACCTTAAGAATACTACAGTCACAAGCACCAAATTCTTTTTTTAAAAAAGACACTGGTAGAAATGTGGGTATGCTCTTCTACTCAGATAGATTATGTAGACACCAGAAGAGTTGCTTGATATTTCCGGACTTTCTGAAATGGAGCTTGGAGAAAAATTTGTACACAATGACTCATCACAGTAAAGAAAACCTAAAAACTATCCTGGGACAACATTAGTGAGAAATATTAATTGAATAGTAGAGGAGGTCTTCAGTGAATGTTCCAACTTCCAGACCCACAACCCTGGAAAAACTGTAAAGATGGGATGTGGAATACTTGCTAACCAAATACAATAGTATATTAAAAGAATTATATAACACGATCGAGTGGAATTTATCCCAGGTATGAAAGGTTGGTTCAACATAAGAAAATCATTAACATAATATACAACATTAACAGAATGAAGGGGAAAAAATCAACAGGATCATATCAATCAATGCAGAAAAAGCATTTGACAAAATACAGTGCCCTTTCTTGATTAAAAAAAAAAGCAATTAGAATGCTAGGAACAGAAGGAAAAACTTCCTCAACATGGTAAAGGATATATATGAAAAGCCCACCGCTAATATCTTACTAAATGGGGAAAGACTGAAAGCATTCCCCCTAAGATCAGGAACAAGACAAAGATGCCCCCTGTTACACTATTATTCAACATTGTACAGAAAGTTTTAGCAAGAGAAATTATGCAAGAAAAATAAATAAAAGGAGAGAACCAGCAAGATGGCGGCAGAGTAAGGAGCTCCTAGAGTCAGTTCCTGCTACAGGGCAGTTAGTAAACACCCAGAGCTAGGTGGAAGTAGCTGAAACACCTGTTTGGGGGCTCCAGGAGACCAGAAAAACATCCTGCAATATCCTTGAGGGAATGGGAGGAGGAGACTGCCCATCTGCAGAGAAGATTCATAAGTAGAGTGCTCCACGCCATGGAGCACAGTACTCATCCTCCACTGGAGGCACAAGGCACCTCGGGAGCTGTTCCATGGCTGGAACTGAAAGCTCCACTTCCCAAAAGAGGGGGAGAAAGAGACAGGTTGGCACAACTTCAGCTACTGATGAGTAAATTTGGTGGGCTAAAGTATAATCCTAAGGAGAGCAAAAGTTTGAACCTGTCCAAGTCGGAAAAAGGATGGTACCTGCCATCTTAACTCCACACCTGGCACGAGGGGAAGTGGGGCAGACTGAAAATAACAGTGCTGGTGGGGACTGGCTTCTTTCAGTCCAGGTCAGATTGCAGCTCTAGCCTAGGCCCCAACCCCACCTCCAGCAGGGAGGAAGCTGGGGGACCTGTGCCAGCCTCTTCAGGAAATTACCAGCCAAGCCGCAGAGGCTGGTGATTATCCTATTTTGGCAGTGCAAGCCACCCCAGGAGCTATTCTGTGGCTGGAATTGGAATCTCCATTTCTCAAAAACAGGGGAGGAAGAGACTGTTGACCACCGATTTCAGCTACTGATTAGTAAAGTCAGCTGGTTAAAGTATAACCCTAAAAACAGCTAAAGTATGAACCTGTCCAGGTCAGAAAGAGGCTCGTGGCCACCATTTTGACTCTGCCACCAGCATGAGGGGAAGCCCAGCTGACTGAAAATCACAGTGACAGTAGGAACTGGTTTCTTTCACCCACATTGGCCTACAACCCTAGCCTAGGTTTCAGCCCCACTTCTGGCAGGGAGGAGGCTGGCGGGCCTGCCACCAGCCTATCCAGGTAACTACAGGTACATTTGGCTGGCACAGACTGAATAATCGGAAATCTACCAGGCAACTGTGGTCATCTTAGCCACGCACTACATAGATTGCTGCCCACACCTGCAGCTCCATGCCCACCCCAGGCAGGGGAGAAAGGGGCATGAAGCTTCATCAGTCTCTCTGGGCAGCTACAGTCTAGGCCTGCATGACTTGGATTATTCCACACAGCTGTGACTCTGTCCCTACCCCTGGCAAAGGAGAAAGTTTGAAGAAGCTTCATCAGTCCCTGGGGCAATGAGGGCAGCTTGGGCCTCCATAGCTTACAGCACCAACTACATGCTTGGTTCCTACTGCACAACCAGCAAGGGAGAAAGGGCAAGAAGCCCTAAACTAAAGAGAAAAATGGCACCCAGAATAAATACTCAAGTAAGCCAGGTGCCAAGACACCAACGAAAAATTACAATTCACACCTAGAAACAGGAAGATATGGGTTTAGTTAAAGGGAAATCTATATGTAAGATACTACAAGAGAAAAACTTCCAGCCAAGAATCTTATATCTGACAAGATTGTCCTTCAAAGATGAGGGTGAGGGAAGTGGACTTGACCCAATGGATAGGGCATCCGCCTACCACATGGGAGGTCCACGGTTCAAACCCTGGGCCTCCTTGACCCATGTGGAGCTGGACCATGTGCAGTGCTGATGCGTGCAAGGAGTGCTGAGCCACACAGGGGTGCCCTGGTGGAGGGGAGCCCCACATGCAAGGAATGTGCCCCGTAAGGAGAGCTGCCCAGTGCTAAAGAAAGTGCAGCCTGCCCAATAATGGTACTGCACACACAGAGAACTGACACAACAAGATGACGCAACAAAAAGAAACACAGATTCCCGGTGCCACTGATAAGGATAGAAGCGGTCACAGAAGAACAGACAGTGAATGGACACAGAGAGCAGACAACTGGAGGGGAGGGCAGAGAGAAATAAATAAATAAATAAATTTAAAAAAACAAAGATGAGGGTGAGTTTAGAATATTCACAGATAAACAGAAACTGAGAGAATTTCTAAGCATGAGACCAGATGTTCAGGAAATTCTAAGGGTGTGCTAGAGCCTGAAAAGAAAAGACAAGAGAGAGAGGCCAAGAAGAGAGTCCAGAAATGAAGATTATACCAATATGAGGAACTAAAAGTGTCAAAAGAGTGGTGAAAAAAAATATGACAGATAAAACTCGAATAGTCAGGAATAAACTTAATCAACGATGTAAAGCACTTGTACTCAGAAAACTGCAAATGAATGTTAAAAAGATCAAAAACGGCCTAAATAATTGGAAGAACATTCCATACTCATGAACTGGAAAACTAAATATCATTAAGATGTCAATTCTTCTCAAATTGATATACAGATTCAATGCAATCCCAATAAAAATTCCACCAGCATTTTTTTTTAAATTGAAAACACAATTTTCAAATTTATGTGGAAAGGTAAGGAGTCCTGAATGGCCAGAAACATCTTAAAAAGGAAAAGCAAACTCTCATCTCTAGACTTTACATCATATTATCTAGCTATAGTGGTAAAAACATCATGTGTCTGGCATAAAGACAGACACATAGACTAGTGGAACCAAACTGGTGGTTCAGAAACAGACCCTCACATGTATAGTTAAGTGAGTTTTGATTAGCCTGTCAAAACCACACAGCTTGGGCAGAACAGTCCATTCAACAAATGTTGCTGAAAGAACTGGATATCCATAGCCAGAAGAAAAAAAGAGGACCCCCATCACCCACCTTATCTAAAAATTAACTCAAAGTGGATCAAAAATCTAAAAATAAAAGCAAGAATCATACAACTTCTGGAAGAAATTGTAGAAAAATAACTTCAAACCCTGGTGATCGGTGGTGGATTTTTAGAGATAAGAGGAGGACTGAGATGGACTACTGATGTTTAATGTATGTAGAAGTTTTAGAAGTGTGGAAATGTATAGATTGGATGGTAACAAATAGTGAGTAACAGCTAGCTTATAAATGGGGATGTTGCTGTAAATGGTAGTCCAGGTATGTAAATGCCAATTGACAGAATGCTGGAGAATTATCTAGGAACTGAATAGCACAGTAAAACAAAAGGTGGATGAGAATGTGGTTGATGGTACAGATGCAAAAGTTTCCTTTGTTAGCTAGAGCAAATTTACATCATTATTGCAGGGTGGTGGGAGTATGGAGAAACATGGGAAAGATACAACCAGAGGGACCTATGGACTGTGGTTAGCCATAACAGTATAATATTCTTGCATCTATGCTAAAGATGTACTGTGTTGATAATGGGGCGGTATGGAAAATGAGTGCCAAATGTACACTATAGTGGTAATAATCAGACGATATTATATTATTTGTAACAAATGTTCCACCACAGTGTGGTGTGTTGATAGAGGGATGTTGTTTGGGAATTCTGCACATGTGCATGATTGTTTTTTAAGTTTACAACTTCTGTCATAAAAATATATTTTTAAAATATTAATAGGGTGGGGGGAAAACACTCCCAATATAAGATGAGGACTATAATTAGTAGTAAGATTTTGACAATATTCTTTCATAATTTGTAAGAAATGTCTCACGACAATGCAAGTTGTTGGAGGAGGGTTGCTCTATCGAACCCCTGTATGATGTTATGCATGTTTGCTTTGTAAGTTCACAATTTTTACTGTATACTTATTGTTTATGAATGTTCATATATAAATGATATAAAGATAATAATAATAGGGTGGGCTGGGAGAAAATACTTTGGTAGTAAGTAATATTTTGACAATGCTCTTTAATCATTAGTTTAAAATGTTTAACTACAATGCAAGTTATTGGTGGTAGTTTGAGGTACGAGAGTCCTGTATGAAATTATATAGGTTTGTTTTGTAAGTTCACAACTATCACTATACACTTATTGTTTATGTTTACGTATGAGTGATATACTTCAATAAACTTCTAAAATTTTATAAAAAGAAATAAAGGCATCCAAATTGGAAAGGAAAGGGTAAATTTTTCCTTATTTGCAGATATGATCCTAAATATATAGAAAATCCTGAAAAATCCACAACAAAGCTCCTAGAGCTAATATATGAATTCAACAAAGTGGTGGGGTATATGATCAACACCCAAAAATTGGAAGTGTTTCTATACACAAGCAATGAAAAATCAGAAGAAGAAATCAAGAAAAAATTCCATCCACAATAGCTATTAAAAGGATCAGCAGAGGGATGTAGCTCAGTAGTTGAGCACCTGCTTCACATGTAAGAGGGAATGGGCTCAATCCAGTACCTCCAAAAAAAAAAAAGGATCAAATATCTAGGAATAAATCTAACCAAGAACATAAAGCACCTGTACACAGAAAACTACAAAAAGTTGCTAAAGGAAATTAAAGAAGACCTAAATAAATGGAAATATATTCAGTGTTCATGGATTGGGAGACTAAATATCATTAAGATGTCAATACTACCCAAAGCAATTTATAGGTTCAATGCAATCCCAATTAAATTTCCAACAGCCTTCTTTGCAAAAATGAAAACGCCGATCATCAAATTTATATGGAAGGGAAGGGGCTCTGAATAGCTAAAGCCATCTTGAAAAAGAAGAATGAAATTGGAGGACTTGGGTGGTGCTTCACGGACAATTATGGGATATTGTAGATCCCCCCAGGGCCCACTGGATGGAATGTGGGAGAGTGTGGGCTATGATGTGGACCATTGACTACGGGGTGCAGTGATGTTCAGAGATGTACTTACCGGGTGCAATGGATGTGTCACGATGATGGGAGAGAGTGTTGCTGTGGGGGGAGTGGGGGGTGGGGGCGGTGGGGTTGATTGGGACCTCATATTTTTTTAATGTAATTTTTAAAAATAAATAAATAATTTTAATTAAAAAAAAAAAAAAAGAAATTGGAGGACTGACGCTTCCCAATCTTAAAACTTATTTCAAAGCCACAGTAATCGAAACAGCATGGTACTGGCACAAGAACAGACAGAGAAACCTACGGAATAGAATTGAGAGCTCAGAAATCAAGCTTCGCATTTATGGCCAACTGATTTGTGGCAAAGCAGCAAAGACCACTCAATTGGGAAAGAATAGTTTCTTCAGCAAATGGTGCTGGGAAGACTGGATCTCCATTTGCAAAAAAAAGAGAAGGAGGACCCTTACCTCCCACAGTATAAAAAAATCAACTCAAACTGTTTCAAAGACCATATACATAGGAGCTAGAACTATCAAATATCTAGAAGAAAATGTAGGGAAGCATCTTCAGGACCTTGTGTTAGGCAATGATTTCTTAGACTACACCCAAAGCACAAGCAACAAAAGAAAAAATAGATAAATGGGACCTAATTTTTTTAAAAAACCTTTGTTCTGCAAAGTACTTTATCATTTACGTAAAATGACTATCTACACAATGGGAAAATATTTGGGAACAACATATCCAATAAAGTTTTAATATCCAGAATATATTAAAAAATCCTCCAACTAACAACAGAAAGACAAACAACCCAATTTAAAAATGGGCAAAAGATTTGAATAGACATTTGTCCAAAGAAGATATACTAATGGCCAAAAAGCACATGAAAAGATGCTCAACATCACTAGTTATTAGGTAAATGCTAATCAAAACCACAATGAGATACCATTTCACAGCCATTAGAATGGAAGATATTTTTAAAATGGAAAATAGCAAGTGTTGGAGAGGATGTGGAGAAATAGGAGTACTCATTCATTGCTGGTGGCAAGGTAAAATGGTGCAGCTGCCGTGAAAGAGTTTGGCAGTTCAGTTTCAGGCCTCACCCATAACGATTCTGGTTCAGCAGGTCTTTGATAGTTTCTGGGAACCTATGTTTTTAATAAGCTCTCCAGGTAATCCTGGTGGTCAATCAGGTTAGAACAACACTCTGATTCAGGCTACCCTAACTTTTCACCCATGGAACTGCAGCAACCTTCTTCCTCCTTCCTGAATGCAACATCCCTTCTTAAAACATTTCAATGTTATAGTAGATTGTTTCCAAAGATTGCTCCATCCTGCATGCATTTCTCAATGTAGTATTGCTGTTTCTCCTTCAAAAGGTGGAGCCTAACTCTCTTCCCTTGCATCTGGTCTAGCTCTGTGTATTAGTCAGCCAAAGGGATGCTGATGCAAAATACCAAAAATCTGTTGGCCTTTATTTTTATTTTTTTAATACTTTTTTAAATGTTTTTTTGGTCTTTATTTATTTTTTTAATATTACATTAAAAAAATATGAGGTGTCCATATACCCCCCACCCCCCTCACCCCACTCCTCCCCCCAAAGCAACAATCCCCTCCATCATCATGAGACATTCATTGCATTTGGTGAATACATCTCTGAGCACCACTGCACCTCATGGTCAATGGTCCACATCATAGCCATCACTCTCCCACATTCCACCCAGTGGACCATGAGAGGACATACAATGTCTGGTAACTGTCCCTGCAGCACCACCCAGGACAACTCCAAGTCCCAAAAATGCCCCCACATCTCATCTCTTCCTCCCATTCCCTACCCCCAACAGCCACCATGGCCACTTTCTTCACACCAATGCCACATTTTCTTCGATTACTAATCACAATAGTTCATGAATAGAATATCAGTAAGTCCACTCTAATCCATACTCTATTCCTCCATCCTGTGGACCTTGGAATGGTTGTGTCCACTCCACCTCTATATCAAGAGGGGGCTTAGATTCCACATGGATGCTGGATGCAATCCTCCTGCTTTCAGTTGTAGGCACTCTTGGCTCCCTGGTGTGGTGGTTGACCTTCTTCACCTCCATGTTAGCTGAGTGGGGTAAGTCCAAAAAACCAGAATGTAGGAGCTGAAGTCTGTTGAGGCTCAGGGCCTGGCTATCACATGGTCAGTCCAGAGATTCAGGTCCCCTGGGTATACATTAAACCCCAGCACCAACTACAGTTCCCATAAAAGTAACAGGAGAGGCTTGTGAACAAATACCACATCTGAGTTCAGCTCCATCACATAGAAACACAAACTCCAAAGTAGGGCCAAATGACATGGCACTGAACCCTATCTGCCATGACCAGAGAACCTGTGGGTCTCTGTAGCCCTCAGAAGAACCAATTCCCAGGGTTGTATTTACTTTATCTGTCTCTGGGACTCTGCTGAGGTGTGCATAAGGGCAACCCTTCTGATAACCTCCTGGCTCTTTTTGGAGACTCATAGCCATATAAACTCATTTGTCCTTTCCATTTCCCCCTTTGATTCAGGTCAAAAAGCATTTTTAACTCCTGGTATTATATGTAGATTGAGATATTCTGCTGGTCGGAGTTGACCCTTTTATTCAAGGTCATTTTCTAGTTACATCATCAGCTGGTACTTGGTAGTAATTCCTCGGTGCCAGGGAGGCTCATCCCCGGGAGTCATGTCCCATGCTGGGGGGAAGGCAACGCATTTACATGCTGAGTTTGGCTTCGAGACTGGCCACATTTGAACAACATGGAGGCTCTCAGGAGGCAACTCTTAGGCACCCTGCAGCTCTAGGCCTTGTTCTTATTTCAGGTGAACAGGCTCACAAGCATAGTCATTAGTATCAAGGGCTCATTGTTGGACCTTCCTTCTTTTTTGGTCTTTGCCGTTGCACTTGGGGGATTGTTGCTGTTCCTTTAGGGACTGTGATAGAGCTCCCCTGTCTAGGAACTCAGCACTCCCTCAGTTGTTGTTTTTAATTGTATCCACTATGAAAATATCCAAACATTTTTATGTACCTGGATATATGCCCTGTAGAACTCCCTGCTAGTCATGTGTCCCATGTCAATAACATCCCAGACGAGTATTCCTCCCCTGCCATTGTTGAACCTCTCTGTGATCCAAAACTTCTTCAAAAATGAAGCCCAATATATTGCCAGGTTCCATTAATGGTAAAATGGAATATAGTGATGTTTAAAGGTTAGATATAGAATACATATTAATTTGGGAAAATTAAGGTAAAAATAAATTGGGGTATCAAAAAATTTAAAAATGCAAAAGCTTTGTTTTTGATGTTTTGCCTTCCATCACTGCAATAAGTGTTGCCCTGTATGCAAATTGGCAAGGCAACTACTTCCATCTTTTCCTCAGTGTCTATGTCCTATCTTATTCTTTTCTTTTACACTTTTTAAATTAAAGTTAATAGATCACAAAGAATGTTACATTAAAGAACATTATAAAAACAAAAAATGTAAGAGGTTCCCATATACCCCGCTCCTTATGCCCCCATCCCATCATTTTTGTAAATTGTATTTTTTGAAGATATGTATGTCACACACAAAAAAATGCTACATTAAAAAATATAAGAGGCTCCTGTGCTCATGAGTGTGATAGAACTGGACCCAGATGTGACCTTCCTACACACGCCTCCTCTGTCACTTTTACTGAACCTGTGGTTGGTGCTAGGGATGGTTCATACTCAGGGGACTTGAATGTCTGGACTGCCCATGTGCCAGCTGTGCCCTGAGCCTCAGCAGAGTTGCAACTGCTACTCTCTGGTTCATTGGATTTACCCAGGTCAGCTAACGGGGAAGTGAAGATGGTCAAACACCACACCAGGGAATCAAGAGTGCCAACAAGTGCAAGCAGAGGAATTGCATCCATCATCCACATGTAATCTAAGCCCCCTCTTGATCTAGAGGTGGGGAGGACATCACCATCCCAGGGTCCACAGAATGGAGGAATAAAATATGGATTAGTGTGGTCACCCCTCGGGCTGAAGTGTGGTTTGCTGGCCTGGTGGGGGAGCAGCCGCGGTAGGCCTAGTTCCGCTGCCCCCATGATGGGGTGGCTGGTCGGACTCACCGCCACCCCTGAAGGGAGCTCGGCATGGGCGCAGAGTGCCCTCGGGTCTCCCCTTCTCGGCAGCCATGCTTCCGCGGCCGCCCCTCCTCCCGGATGGCGCCACACGATGCCTGTAGGGCGGCACCCTTCTTCTTCTTTCTCCCTGCGCAGGCGCAGGGCAGAATATTCCAGTCTGCCTTTTCCCCTCCCCCGACAGCAGCAACAGCCAGGCGTGGGCGGAGAAATCCAGTCTACCCTTTTCCCCTCCCCCGACAGCAGCAACAGCCAGGTGTGGGCGGAAAAATCCAGTCTGCCCTTTTCCCTCCCCCCGACAGCAGCAACAGCCAGGTGTGGGCGGGAAACTCAAGTCTGCCCTCCACCCCAGCAACAGCAGCCACCAATCCCTAAACCCTGCCCCTTCCCCCAGCAACAGCGACAACCAATCCCTAACCACCACCCCTCCCCCGTCCAGTACCGCCCACTGACCTTTCGCCGGCAACCAATCAGAACAGGGCATAGCTTCGACCAATCAGCCTTCCCCAGCCCCTATAAAACTGTTGCCTCTCCCTCAATAAAGTGGACTTGCGTGTTTACCTTGTCTCCGCGGTAGTTCTTCTGCCGTGCGCCCTCCAGTCCTGAGAGCCCCCGACAAGGGCCTGGCCTCCCTTGTCCCTAGTTCGTCGCCTGCTTCTCCGGGCGACCCCTTCGTCGCCGGCTTCGCCGGGCGACCCCTTCGTCGCCGGCTTCGCCGGGCGACCCCGTCAGCCGAACTGCGCAACCCCTTGTGAGACCAATCCCTCGTCTGCTGCCGGACCGACCCCTCGTCCCAAGCGGGACCGACCCCTCGTCCAGAGCTGGACCGACCCCTCGTCCGCAGCCAGACCCCACCTCTACCGACCGAGCAAGCCGCCGCAGATTAGGGTGGACTTACTGATATTCTGTTGGTCTTTATAAACGGTATTTATTTGGGGTAGCAGCTTACAGTTACCAGGCCAAAAAGCATAAGTTACTTCCCTCACCAAAGTCCGCTGCCAGCTTTTGGAGCAAGATGACTGCATATGTTCAGGCTTCCTCTTCCTCTTAAGGCTCCATGATTCCAGCCTCTTCCAATATCAGCTGTAAGCCATCAGGCTCTCTGGGCTTTGTCTCTCTCCCAGGGCTGGATTATCTCAGGGCTCAGGCTTGCTTCTCTCCACAAGGTTAGCTGTAAACTATCAGGCAAATGACTTGTCTCTCTTCCTGGGGCCTCTGCTGTGTCTGTGGAGCTGTCTCTATTCCTCTGTATTCTTCTCCTGTGTGTTTACTTCCTGGGCTCCAGCTCAAAACTCCAATATCCCTTCTCTGTGGTGTGGTTTCTCTATGAGCCCCTGCCTATCAAGGGGGCGGGAATGACATGGCCCAATCAAAGCTTTAATCATTATTTAATCAAGTAAAAGTAAAACCTCTGAATCCAATATAATCTGCCTGGAAGGACAGACCAGTTTACAAACATAATCCAATATCTATTTTTGGAATTTATAAACAATATCAAACTGCCACAATCTGTAACTTGCTTTGACCAACAGAAAGGAGTGGAAATGATGCTGTGTCAGTTCCAGGCCTTGGCCTTAAAGGCCTTGCAGTTTCCATTTTTGCTCTCTTGTAAGCTATGTGGAGGAGAACTGAAGTACCTAGGTGAAAGCCAGATCCAAGCTCCCAGACATGTGAGTGAGGCCATTTTGGATTCTTCAGCCTTGCAGAACCAACCAAGATGAACCACACCAAAAGCTAAGCCTTGCCCAAATTCCTAACCAACAGAACTGTGCGCAATTAAATGATACTTTTTAAAAACCCTTATATTTTGGGGTGGATTGTTACACAGCTATAGATGAATGAAACAAATGTTATACATTGCTTTCAGGATAAAATTCTAAATCCTTAAAGGACATGAAAGGCCTAACATCTGACCCCTGGTCATCTCTATAACCTCACTGCCTGCTAAAATCTCCCAGTTCATCAAACCTTACCTAAGCCCCTACGTTTTAGTTGGTGTTCCATTGTGCTCCTGACTTTGGACTTAGATAGCCTTGAGGTTGTCCAAAATGTATGTCCTTGGTCAAATTATGAAAGCTCTCTTGGTTTTATTTTTCTCACCTCTGAAATAGGAATAATAATAGCACTTACCTCACAAAGCTGTTGTGTGAATTCACTTAGAATAGCACCTGACTCCACATAGATAGCACTCAATACATGGCAGTAGTAGTAATAGCAATAATAATAATAGTAATTACTACAAGGTCTTGTAATTGTTTGTTTATTTTTTGCCCTTCTATACTATAAGTTCTGTGAGAACAACAGGAACCACACGTTGTCAATTCTTGTGTCCCCAGCTTCTAGTATATTAGATATTCAATAAATAATTGTTGATTACATAAATAGATGAATGAATGAGCAAGAGAGTAAATAAACAAATTTATTTGTGATGTGATATCAATGAACAAAACTGATATGCATGGATTGGTGTTAGCCTCTTATTCCTTAAGGGCAGAGCTTTAGGCATTTTTTTTGCTCCACTTATTACAGCAATCCACATTGTTGTAAAAGGACCCTAGTCTGAAATCCCTAATAAAGCCCTACTAGATGCTTCCTTTGGCAGATGGGAGAAATTAACTAGATACCACGTGCAGTCTCCAAATTACCTCCAGCCAATCTACTGGTGTAGTGCATAGAAGTTGTCTCAGGATTCAGATTAGATAGGATCATAGAGATTGTTGAAACTGATCCTTTGATTATCTGTTTTATTTTGTTTTTTACTTTTTTCCAACATTGATGCTATAGTTGGGCTCTCGGATAATTCTTCTCTGAAAGTGCCAGATAAATCTCTTAATGTCATTTATAATGGCTTCATCTTTAACTTATATCATTTACCTGTTTATAATAATTTGTATTTTTATTGGGGAGAAGGCATTTTAGTGAGCTTTTTTAAATTTTTGTTTTTTGCTTTTTGCAGAGGAAAGGCAATTTTCTATTTAGCATTTCCTCTTTAAGTTTGTTCAAGACTCTGCTTTTGTTTTTGATGACGCATGAACAACTGCTGGTAGCCAAGGAGACTGGATCACTACTGAGATGTGGGATCTGAAAACATTCAGATGTATCACATTATTAATTAATCTGCTGTATTATTTTTCCATCTTTGCTTCATACACAGTCCCTTGCTTCCCTGGTTATTAACAAGTAGCATAATTTATCCCTCAGAGGCCCTTAGAGTGACATAATTGTATCTTTAAAAACAGAACTACAAAACAAAGCAGGAAAATATGTATTTTATATCTCCAAAGCCTACTTACAAAGTTGAATAATCAGGTGTTTTATGAAAATTTAATGGTGATTTACAATTTATTATGTAATATGATAAATACCAAAAGATGAGAATGATTGAGTTGTACTTTTTTCTACAAAAGAGAAAGATTAATTTTGCCCATGCTATACTCATCCCTATTTTCTCTCCTTAATAAAACTACAGACCTTATTCAGATTTTACCAGTTTTTACACTCACTTATTTAGAAGGGGGTCGTATATAGTATAAATTCATGTTGCTATCATGACAATCAGAACACAAAACTGTTCCATCATCACAAAGAAAGTCCCCTTGCAACTCCTTTAGAGTTATACTCTACCCCTAACCCTAACTCCTGGCAACAATTAATCTGTTCTTATCTCAGAACTTTATCATTGCAAAGTATGGATTCCACTATTATGAACTAACTATATTGTGTACATTCATGGAGTCAATATAGAATTAATATAGAATGAGGTTAGAGAATGGAAAGCTGAGGATCAATCTATGAAGAATTGGTAGAAAGGTTGTTTGTTAATCTTTGGAAATGAATAGAAAAGGTGAAAGCACATCATAGTGTGTATAATTAGCAGTGCTGTTATATGAGTATGACAATGGTTAAAAGGGAAAGTTTAAGGTCATGTATATTGCTAGAAGGAAAGCTGAAAGTGTGATATAGGACTGTATAGTATAGTGAAACCACATGTGAAATATGAATAAGGGTAATATTGCATATATAGGACTGTTTTTCTTTGAAATTGAACTATGTATGCTAGTGTTACAAGATGTTAATTTCAGGCAAGAATACAACCAAAGCAAACTATGGACAGAAGTATATAGTAATATATTAATAATCTTCCAGTAAGGGGGAAAAAAGGAAATATGCTAAAGGAAAGAAACTAGACACAGGTACTACTTATTACTTATTGCTTGATTCCATCTATACAAAATATAAATACAAATAAACTAGAAAGACAGAAACAGAATAGAAGCTACGTACAACGGGGAAGCATAGACAGACTGAGAAGTGGTGAGTTTTTGTTTGTCCATTTTTTGTTTATTATTATTATTATTATTGGAATGATGAAAATGTCCTAACAACGATTGATTTGATGAACGCACGACTATGTAATTATACCAAAGAACATTGTTATTCACTTTGAATGGATTGTATACTTTATTAATATGTATCAATAAAAATTGTTTGAAAAAACATAAAAAAGAGTTAGATAAATGGAAACATACAATATATATATCTTTCTGAGATTGACTTTTTTCACTCAATGTAACACCCTCTTAACATGAGGAGGAGGGGAATCTAAGTTGTTACATGTATCAATAGTACATTCCTTTTTCTGGCTGAAGAGTATTCTAAAGTATAGCTATGCCACAATTTGTTTATCCATTTGCCCACTGAAGGACTTTTGGGTTTTTTGTTTTTTTAAAAAAAATTTATTTTTTAAAATTTATTTCTCTCCCCTTCCCCCCACCACCCCGGTTGTCTGTTCTCTGTGTCTATTTGCTGCATCTTCTTTGTCCGCTTCTGTTGTTGTCAGCAGCACAGGAATCTGTATTTCTTTTTGTTGCATCATCTTGTTGTGTCAGCTCTCCGTGTGGGTGGCACCATTCCTGGGCAGGCTGCACTTTCTTTCGCGCTGGGCGGCTCTCCTTATGGGGCGCACTCCTTGTGCTTGGGGCTCCCCTACGTGGGGGACACCGCTGCATGGCAGGACACTCCTTGCGCGCATCAGCACTGCACGTGGGCCAGCTCCACATGGGTCAAGGAGGCCCGGGGTTTGAACCGCGGACCTCCTATGTGGTAGATGGAAGCCCTAACCACTGGGCCAAGTCTGCTTCCCAGGACTTTTGGGTTATTTAGATTTTGGGGCTATTACAAATAAAGCTGTTATGAACATTACCTACAGGTAATGCATTGTTTCTCTCTGACTGCTTTCAAGATTTTTTCTTTCTCTTTAGTTTTCAGAAGTTAGTGTTGTGTGAATTTCTTTGGGTTTATCCTGGTAGGGTTTGCCCAGATTCTTGAATCTTTAGGTTTATGTCTTTTGCTGAATTTTGTCCTTGTCCCACAAGTCCCTGAAGCTCTGTTCATTTTTTTCAGGCTATTTTTTCTCTGTTGTTTATACCAGATAATTTCTATTGATCTGTCTTTAAAATCACAGATTCTTTCCTGGGTCATCTCCGTTTTGCCATTGAGCTTGTCCAGTGAGTTTTTAAGTTGTTTATTGTATTTTACAGTTCTAAAATTTCTTTTTGGTTCTTTTTTATATCCTTTACTTCTTTGCTGGCTTTCTCTTATTCCCATTTGTTTCAAGAGTGTTTATAATTGTTCGTTGCAATATTTTTATGATAGTTGATTTAAGATCCTTCACAAATAATTCCAATATCTGTGTGATCTCAATATTGGCATCTGTTGAATGCCTTTTCTCATTTGAGTTCAAATTTTTATGGTTCTTGGTATGATGCAAAATTTTTATTGTATCCTGGACATTTTGAATATTATTTTTTATGACTCTGGTTTCTACTCAAATCTTCTATTATAGCAGATAGTAAACACATTTAGGTTAAGAAGACACATCTTGGGCTACTTTGTGGGCTGTGGGCCAAATATCCATTTAGTTCTCAAAACCTTTGTAATACTGTTTTAGTCTGCCCATGTGTGTGCTTCCCAGAGGTCAATCTGAAACCTGAGTGGTTTTCCATACCAGGGTTCAGTTCTAAAACCTTTTGCTGTGTAGTTTATGGTCATTTTCATATATGGGCTGTTCAGAGGTCTGCCCAGGATTTCATACGCAGATTTTGACAATCAATCTCTATAGCTCCTACCCTCAGTAATCCTTTCCCCACTCTCTAATTGAAAGAAGAAGGGGCACTATGTCATTACTGTAGTTTGGTTATGGTGTACAGGGCTCCACTCATAGCCTCTATGGGCATAGTGCCTAGTTGGGAGGGAGAGGGGCACAATTATTTTCTTGATGCTCACCTGGAGTAGGGTAGGTATAGTAAAAGTTATTCTCTCCTGAGAAATAGACTGCATTTGTGGGAACATGGCAGAGTAGTAATCTCCAGGAATCAGTCCCTTCACCAAAATAACTATTGAACGGGCAGTAACTGTCTGAATCAACTACTTTGAAACTCTTGAGTCTGGTGGAACAATGTGCAACATCTAGGGAAGTGCAGGAGGAAGATGGTAAATTGTGATCAATAGTGGTGCTTCACCCTCCCTGCAGCAGTTTCTACTTCCTGCCCCCAGCCTTGTAGGGGACAGCAGTCGGGACTAGAGCTTGAGCTCCTGGCACAGCTAGCTGGTGCCAGGGTGGGACATAAAGATTTAGTCTTCCAAACCACAGGTATGTGTGGTCTGATCACTGATTACTGCTTTTGATCAGATATTTCATATCACTGGGGCAAGCTGTGAAGGTGGCCATTGTTCTAACCCCTCTTCGGCAAAGGTGGCAGAAGAATTTTAAAGACAGTAATTTTCCTTAAAACAATGGAAAACAATTAAAGGGCTGCATTAACTGGGCAAGTGCTAAATCAAGAAAACACAGCTTCAAGAAGCTCCAGTAACCCTTGCTAGCACCTCCACAACTCCCTCCACAATGAGGGGTGAACCACTATAATCTCCCATTGTGGGTCCCTGGTTATGTTCCAGAGGGAGTAGAGTGACTGATGTGTGCAAACTGGGGTGCATATATGTCAGTGCCAATCTATCAGATAGAAGTTGCGTGAATGAGTCAAGAAAATTCTCTCAGGCTCACCCACCCAGATTGTCCTGACGGCAGAAAAGCACACTGTAGACAACTGGGACAGTGTAAGAAACAAGTTAAAGTAGCCTGGGGCAAAAGACTACCCGCATTAAGTCACACAAGAGAGCACCAGGGAGGGGGTGAAAATCTATTTCAAAGGGAGTAGAGGGGCATACACTCAAATTCCTGTAAACTGTAAATGGGAGAATTCCTAAGGCCTCTAACAAGCACAAGCCAAGGAAAAGATGAATAGTTTCTGCAGTTCAAAGCAAGCTCAAATAAGACAGGGCCCTGTACTTCCCATTTGCCTTGGGCTGATCTTCTGAATATGAGGGCTAAGCTTTAAAGGAAGACCACCAACCAAAGCAGACCCAATTTGCAAAGACAGCGAAAGGTGCTCTTTGCTTTAGTTTGTTTGTTTTGATTAACTCCTGACATTCAAGAGCTCTATCATATGTCTAGCTGGATACAAAGGTAAGAAACAGCTTAGGGAATCAATCCCAGAGGTAATGTTACCAGATTTTGTCGAGGTTCTTGACTATGCTGCAGAAATGAACTTCAAGAGCACATCGGGTAAGTTAGGCCAGTAATTTATTAAGGTAGGGAGGGAAGAGAAATGGGAGAAAATAACAGATTTCAGGTAGAGAGGAAGGAGCTGAAAAGTGATAAAGAGGGCTGATATACAGACTAATTCCCCATTATAGATGATAAATGCCCAGGTTTTGCTTACATGGACATTATGTAAGAGAAAAAACAGCAAGAGCATGGCACAGAGGGAGGAAGAGGCACACAGACTGGGACCAGGACTGGCACCGGGACATGGTGAAGGTAAGAGTGGGGGTCCAAAGGCAAGAGAGCGAGTTCAGGCCTTGTGCCTGCTTTTTAGATTAATTTACTTTTTATTTTATTTTTATTTATTTCTGGGCTAACAGTTTTCTGTGATTACTTTTTTTCCCTTCTTTATTTTTTTTAAATGTTAGATTAAAAGAATATGAGGTCCCCATATACCCCCCATCCCCCTCACCCCACTTCACCCATATCAACAACCTCTTTCATCATCTTGGCACATTCATTGCATTTGGTGAATACATTTTGGAGCAGTGCTGCACCACATGGATAGTGGTTTACACTGTAGTTTACACTCTCCCCCAGTCCACACAGTGGGCCATGGCAGGACATGTCATGTCCAGCATCTGTCACTGCAGTACCACCAGGACAACTCCAAATCCTGAAAATGTCCTCACATTGTATCTCTTCTTTCTCCCTACCATCAGCATCTTCCATGGCCACTTTCTCCACATCAATGCTACAATTTCTTCCATTACTAATCACAGTAGTTTCACAGCAGAACACCAGGAAGTCCACTCTAATCCATACTCTATTCCTCCATCCTGTGGACACTGGGATGTTTATGTCCACCCCCCTCTTGATAGTTTCCACATGAATGATGGATGCAATTCTCCTGCTTGCAGTTGTAGGCACTCTTGGCTCCCTGGTGGGGGGGTTGACCTTCTTCACCTCTCTGTTAGCAGGCCAGGGTAAGTCCAATAAACCAGATGGTAGGAGTTACAGGTCTGCTGAGGCTCAGGGCCTGGCTGTCACATGGACAGTACAGAGATTCAGGTCTCCTGAGTAAACACCAACCCCAGTGCCAACCACAGGTCTGGTAAAAGTAACAGAAGAGTCATGTGTAGAAAGGTCACATCTGAGTCCAACTCCATCACACTCAGGAACACAATCTCCAAAGTAGGGCCAACTGACATGGCACTGAACTCCAGAGCCATCTGCCATAACCATAGAACATGTGGGTCTCTGTAGCCCTCAGGAGAACCAGTATCTGGGCTTCTATCTACTTCTGTCTACTTACGTCCTGCTGAAGCGTGCATAAGCATTACCCCTCTGATAACCCCCCAACTCTTTTTTGGAGACTCATAGCCATATCAACTCATGTGTCCTTTCCATTTCCTCCTTCTATCCAAAGTCATAAAGCAGTTTTTAACACCTGATATTACATGTAGGGTGAGATATTCTGCTGGTCTGAGTTGACCCTTTTATTCAAGGTCTTTTTCCAGTTATATCATCAGCTGGTGCTTGGTAGTAATCCCTGAGTGCCAGGGAGGCTCATCCCCGGGAGTCATGTCCCATGCTGGGGGAAAGGCAATGCAGTTATATACTGAATTTGGCTTAGAGAGTGGAAACATTTGAGCAACATGGAGGCTCTCAGGAGGTAACTCTTAGGCACCCTGCACCTCTAGGCCTAGTTCATATTTCAGGTGCACAGGCTCAAAAGCATAGTCATCAATATCAGGGGCTCATTGTTGGACCATCCTTTATTGGTCTTTGCCTTTGCACTTGGGGGATTGTTGATATTCCATTGGGGGATGTGATAGAGCTCCCCTGGCTAGGAACTCAGCACTCCCTCACTATGAAATATCCAAACATTTTAATGTATACTGTATACATGCCCTGGAGAACTCCCTCCCAACCATGTGTCCGCCATTAATAACATCCCAAACCAGTATTCCTCCCCTGCCATAGTTGAACCTCTCTGTGGTCCAAAACTTCTTCAAAATTGAAGCCTAATATATTGCCAAGTTCCATTAATAGTAAAATGGAATGTAGTGATGGGTTTAAAGGTTAGATATAGAATACATACAAATTTAGAAAAATTAAATAGAGTAAAAATAAATTAGGGTATCAAAAAATGAAAAAGCTTTGCTTTAGATGTTTTGCCTTTCATCACTGCAATAGGTGTTGCCCTGTATGTACAGTGGCAAGGCAGTTTCTTTCATTTCTTCCTCAGTGTCCACATCCTTCTTTTTTTTCTAATTATAAAGTTTGTCTTCACAAAAGTTTTAGATCACAGTAATTCACATATAAAATATAGGGTACTCCCACATATCCAACACCAAACCCTTTGTCCTTGCCCCAGCAATGATAATTTTACATGTTCATATTATATTTGCTGCAACTGATGTACAGATATTGAAACATAGCTTTCAAACATGGTTCCATTTGGGTTTACATTATGGTTTATATTGTAGACTATACAATTTTCTAAATTTTTAGTTATCTTATGTTTTACATTATGGTTTACATTTTAGCCTATAGTCTTTACATTTTGGTGTAATTTAACATGTCCTATATCCATCATTGCATGATCTTGTGGAACACTTCCAATGTCCCACAGTTACACTCATTCCATCTGTCCAATACCTCTTTCCCCCTCCCCTCAGGGGCCACAGTGACAATCAATCTTCATTCCTTGAAGGACCATATTCATAGATATTTGCAACAATGTTGAGGGCTTGACATACTTGGCTGCCCTAACCCATTTGGAGCCACCGATTCTCTCAAGAGATACAATTCCCTCTGTCTGAGAACATCAGTCCTCCCCAGGATGTGGGTATACCTTCACTCTCATTGTATGGGTCTCCATCCAGTGATATAACCCACTATGGCCAAACGAGCACTCACACATTCCCTAGAAACCTGCCCTGTGTCATATGCCCCCCCCCCCTTTAGGCATCTTAAACAAATAACCTTCCTCATTATATTGCCTAGAGTTTTCTCAACATTATAGTTTCGACCACATACCTGACGATCTCCTATGTTCAAATGTTCCCTCATCCTCCCCCCAATTTCTTGGGCCACCTGACCCATTCCCCCCATCCCTAGCTCCTCCTCAAGCCCACAAAGCTCTACCCAAAGGTATCCCTATGCCCCCATTTTATCCCTTCCCTGTACAAATACTTACATCCAGCTTATTATAGATTTCACCCATGTAGGTGTCAGCTCACAACCTTCCTCTCCCCCCAACTTTCTTTAAGCCTATCATCCAGTCTCAAGCTCTCTGAGACAGCTTGGTTTACTTACTTCATATCAGAGAGGTCATGTGGTATTTTTCCTTCAATGCCTTGGTTACTTCACTCAACATATGGTCCTCCAGAATCATCCATGTTATACCATGTGTTTGTACTGTATTCATTCTTATACCTGAGTAGTATTCCATTGTATGCATATACCACACTTTATTTATCCATTCATCTGTTGACAGGCTTTTGGGTTGATTCCAACTTTTGGCAATAGTGAATAGTGCTGCTCTGAACATTGGTGTGCATATATCGGTTTGTGTCCTTGTTTTCAGTTCTACTGGGTATATACGCAGCAGTGGAATTGCTGGGTCATATGGCAAATCTACAGCTAGTTTTTTGAGAAACCGCCAAACTGTCCACCAGAATGGCTGGATCCTTCTGCATTCCCACCAGCAGTGGACGATGGTCTCCATTCCTCCACATCATCTCCAACACTTGTAGTCTTCTGTTTTGTTTTTTTTTTTTTTTTTTTGATAGCTGCCAGTCTTATGGGAGTAAAATGGCATCTCATTGTAGTATTGATTTGAATTTCCCTAATAGCTAGTGATTTTGACCATCTATTCATGTGCTTTTTAGCCATTTCTATTTCTTCTTTGGAGAAGCATCTGTTCAAATCTTTCCCATATTTTAAATGGGTTGTTTGTCTTTTTATTTTCAAGATATAGGAGTTCTTTATATATGCAGGATATGTCGCCTATCAGATATGATGTCCACATATTTTCTCCCGTTGTGTAAGTCCTCTTTTCACTTTCTTGGCAAACTCATTTGAGGTGCAAAAGGCTTTAATTTTGAGGAAGACCCATTTATCTATTTGTTTTTTTTGCTGTTTGTGCTTTTGGTATAAAGTTCATAAAGCCATTTTCTATTACAAGGTCCTGTAGATGCTCCCTACATTGTTTTCCAAGGTCTTTATGGTCATGGCTCTCATGTTTAGGTCTTTTTTTTTTAAAGATTTATTTATTTATTTAATTCCCCCCCCCCCCCCCGGTTGTCTGTTCTCTGTGTCTATTTGCTGCGTCTTGTTTCTTTGTCTGCTTCTGTTGTCGTCAGCGGCACGGGAAGTGTGGGCGGCCCCATTCCTGGGCAGGCTGCATTTTCTTTTGCGCTGCGCGGCTCTCCTTACTGGGTGCACTCCTTGCGCGAGGGGCTCCCCTACGTGGGGAACACCCCTGCGTGGCAGGGCACTCCCTGCGCGCATCAGCACTGCGCGTGGGCCAGCTCCACACGGGTCAAGGAGGCCTGGGGTTTGAACCGTGGACCTCCCATGTGGTAGACGGACGCCCTAACCACTGGGCCAAGTCCGTTTCCCATCATGTTCTTTGTTCCTTCTTGAGTTGATTTTTGTATAAGGTGTGAGTTGGTAATCCTCTTTCATCCTTTTATATATGGATATCCAGTTCTCCAGGCACCATTTGTTGAAGAGGCCATTCTCTCCCAGTTGACTGGGTTTGGTGGACTTGTTGAATATCATATGACTGTATATATGAGGATGTATATGAGAACTCTCAATTCGGTTCCATTGGTCAGTATGTCGATCCTTGTGCCAATACCATGCCGTTTTCACTACTGTAGCTTTGTAGTATATTTTGAAGACAAGTGGTGTGATTCCTCCAATTTCATTTTTCTTTTTCAATATGTCTCTGGCTATTTGGGGCCTCTTTGCTTTCCAAATAAATTTCATAGTTAGTTTTTCTAGTTCATTAAAGAACGCTGTGTTGATTTTTGGGGGGATTGCATTGAATCTGTACATCAGTTTTGGTAGGATAGATATCTTAATAATATTTAATCTTCCTATTCATGAACAGGGAATATTCTTCCATTTATTTAGGTCTTCTTTGATTTCCTTGAACAGTCTTGTGTAGTTCTCTGTGTATAAGCCTTTTACATCTTTAGTTAAATTTATTCCTAGGTATTTGAATTTTTTGTTTACTATTTTAAATGGTATTTGTTTCTTGATTTCCTCCTGAGCTTGCTCATTATTGGTGTACAGAAATGCTACTGATTTTTGGGCATTGATCTTATAACCTGCGACCTTACTGAAATCATTAATAAGTTCTAGAAGCTTTGCTGTAGACTTCTCAGGATTTTCTATGTATAGGATCACGTCATCTGCAAGTAGTGAAATTTTTATTTCTTCTTTTCCAATTTGAATGCCTTTATGTTTGGTTCTTGCCTCAGTACTCGAGCAAGTACTTTTAATGCAAAGTTAAATAGAAGGAGTGATAGTGGGCATCCTTGTCTTGTCCCTGATCTTAGAGGGAACAATTTTAGGATTTCACCATTGTAAATGATGTTGGCTGTGAGTTTTTCATATATATCCTTTATCATGTTCAGAAAGTTTCTTCTATTCCTATCTTTTTCAGTGTTTTTATCAAGAAAAGTGTGCCATATTTTGTCAAATGCTTTTTCTGCATCTATAGATATGATCATGTGATGTTTTTTCTTCAGTCTATTTATATGGTGTATTACATTAATTGATTTTCTTATGTTGAAACATCCTTGCATACCAGGAATGAATCCCACTTGGTCATGGTGTATAATTCATTTAATGTGTTGTTGAATATGATTAGCAAGTATTTTATTGAGGATTTTCACATCTAGATTCATTAGAGAGATTGGTCTGTAATTTTCCTTTCTTATGGTGTCTTTGTTTGCCTTTGGTACTAGGATAATGTTGGCATCATAGAATGAGTTAGGCAGTATTCCTTCTGTTTTGATTTTTTGGAAGTGTTTAAGCAAGATTGGTATTAGTTCTTTCCGGAATGTTTGGTAGAATTCACCTGTGAAGCCGTCTGGCCCTGGGTTCTTCTTAGTTGGGAGGTTTTTAATGACTGATTCTATCTCTTCACTTGTGATTGGTTTGTTGAGATCATCAATTTCTTCTTTCGTCAATATAGGCTGCTTATGTTTTTCTAGGAATTTGTCCATTTCCTCTGAATTGTCATTTTTGTTGGAATATAGTTTTTCAAAGTATCCTCTTATGATAGTCTTTATTTCTGTGGGGTCAGCAAAAAAGACCAGACAAAGTTTCAAGCAAGGAATCCTATTTGCAGTTAAATAAAACACTTAGGAGTCTGACATTCCCCCTTTCTCTCTTCCTCACTTTCCTCTCTCGCAGGGCAGCAGGAAAACTGTGTGAAGGGTCCAGTAGGAGATTCAAGTGTGTCCTTGGTGAACCAGGTTAGCACAGAAAACAATGACACATAGTTTCCAGGGAGAGAGCATTCACACCTCACCAGGAACCCCAAAAATGTTATTGGAAGCTTGGAAAGCTTCCCAGGCTCTCCCTGAGCCAGCTGGTAAGCTCCTCCAAGCTCAAAAATAAAGGAGGGGGGGGCGACACCAGAAAATTGAACCTGCACTTGTTTGGCCCATCTGAACCTCCCACCAAATCCCTTCCACTCATGGAGTCAGTCCAAAACCAGAGGGCTAGGGTAATCCCGGACCTCCAGGAGTGCTGGATTCAGGAAACGGAAGTCTGGGATATTGTGGACTCAGGGTCTGTGGGTCTGTGGAATGTGAGCTATGGAAGCTTAGGGGACATGGACCTGGGGACCATGCATCTGGGGAGCACGGGAAACGCTGCCGCACAACCGGCACTTTTCAGGGAATCCTGTGGCCGCCAGCCCTCTGTGCTAGAAACCCGCAATTCTACCTTTAGCAAGCACTATTTCTGTCATAGTCTCTCCAAATCAACTTCCATATATCTCCTGTCTTGCAAGCCCCCGAAACAGCTCGCTCTGGCAAGATTCCAACCCTACTCAACCACTTCTTTAAAGGAGAGATTATGAAGTGCACTCACTCAGACACCACCTTGCCCCACCTCCAGGCTTAGAATTGACATCTTAACAATATTTAGTCTTTCAGTCCATGAACACCGAATGTTCTTCCATTTATTTAGGTCTTCCTTGATTTCTTTTAACAATGCAATGTAGTTTACTGAATACAGGTCCTTTACATCCTTTATTAAGTTTATTTATAAATAATTGACTCTTCTGGTCATTATTGTAAATGGAATTTTTTCCCCTCACTTCTTCCTCAGATTGTTCATTACTAGTGTATAGAAAAACTACTGATTTTTGCATATTAATCTTGTATCCTGCCACTCTGCTGAACTCGTTTATTAGCTCTAGTAGCTTTGTTATAGATTTTTCAGGACTTTATAGGTATACAATCATATCATCTTTGAATAGTGAAAATTTTACTTCTTCCTTTCCAATTTGAACATCTTTTATTTCTTTTTCTTGCCTGATTGCTCTAGCTGGAACCTCTAGCACTATATTGAACAACAGTGGTGACAGTGGGCAGCCTTGTCTTGTTCTCAAGCTCCACGGGAAAGCTTTCAGTCTTTTGCCACTGAGTACAATGTTAGCTGTGGGTTTTTCATAAATTCCCTTTATCATGTTGAGAAAGTTTCCTTCAATTCCTATGTTTTGGAGTATTCTTATCAAGAAAGGATACTAAATTTTGTCAAATGTCTTTTTCTTTTTCCTATAAATATACATTCTTTAATATACTTTTTTTATATATTCTTTTTTATCTTTTATTATCTTTTTTTAAAGATACATAGATCACACAAAATGTTACATTAAAAAATATAAGACGTTCCCATATACCCCACTCCCCACCACCCCCACTCTTCCCACATCAACAACCTCTTTCATCAGTGTGGCAAAAAAGCCTTTTTCTGCATCAGTCAAGATGATCATGTGACTTTTCTTCTTTGCTTTATTAATGTGGTGTATTTTACTGATTAATTTTCTTGTGTTGGACCACCCTTGCATGCCTGGGATAAAACCCACTTGATCATGATGAATAGTTGTTATTTTATATTTTGAGGCACTGTTAAGTATATACAAATTTATAATTTTTTATTTCTAATTAAATTAATATTTTAACATTTTGCAAGTAGTATTGCTTTCTAATTTGTCTAATATAAATATATCCGCACCTGTTCTCTAATGGCTAGTGCTTTTAGGGTCTTTCCATTTCCTTATGTTTTAGACATGTTTCTTTAAAATAGCATATGTTTTTCCTTTTCATCCACATTGACAGTAGTTGTTGTTACTTGGAGCATCTAGTCCATTTACTTTATATTTTAAAAAATATAGTTTTATTACAGAAGTTGTGAACTTACAAAGCAATCCCGCACATGTATAGAATTCCGTATTTTCCTCCCCAGACCCATATGCTATTATTGTCACCTGTGTTTTAAATCACACAAGACATTATTGTTATTTTATATAGTCAATGTTTATTTAGATTTGTTCTCTTATTTGCCATTTTTTTTCAGGAGCACTGCTCATCCTCTCAGCTGCCTTTTCTGGAATTATCAAATGTCCCCAGCACAAAATCATTCTCAAATGCATGTCTCACAGCTCTTTATTTCCATATTCTCCCAAATCTTGAAACTATGATTCTTCACTACCTTGTTAGAGTTCCAAAACCTTCGAATAGATGTTTTTACTTTTTTTTTCAGGTTTTCTAGTTGTCATCTCTGACAGGATTGGTTTGCATTACCTAGCTGTCATTTCTAGAATTAAAAGTTCATAAATTCTTCAAGAGGGAAAACATATTAACCTTTACAAATATTATTTGCTTAGCAACAAATTGACAGCTTTTAACAGATATTATTGTTTTATTTTAATAGCTTAAATTTGGATATTGCTTTGCAGTTTGCACAACACTCTTGTGGATATTTGCTAATTTTTCCCCACAACAATCTTATATTATAGGAAGATTTGGGATTTTGTGAATGAAGAAATTAAAGCTCAGAAATTTCCCATCTTGATCAAGATCACATTTTAGTTAGGTGATTCAGAGCTGACTCTAGGTTTCTAAAGCACAGTTTGGTCAAGGCCTTTCTCTTCTTTATCCAATGAACTCATTGAGGAATAGTGCTCAGAATAGGATCACTTAGTCTACCACATATAGCTGCCAATGCTTTACTTATTACTCTGGAATGAACTTCAGAGTCAGGTATAAAATAGATTTTTTTTTTAAAGATTTATTTTATTTATTTATTTAATTCCCCCCCTTCCCCCCGGTTAGTCTGTTCTCTGTGTCTCTTTGCTGCGTCTTGTTTCTTTGTCCGCTTCTGTTGTCGTCAGCGGCACGGGAAGTGTGGGTGGCGCCATTCCTGGGCAGGCTGCACTTTCTTTCGCGCTGGGCAGCTCTCCTTACGGGGCGCGCTCCTTGCGCGTGGGGCTCTCCTACGCGGGGGACACCCCTGCGTGGCAGGGCACTCCTTGCGCACATCAGCACTGCGCATGGGCCAGCTCCACACGGGTCAAGGAGGCCCGGGGTTTGAACCACGGACCTCCCATGTGGTAGACGGATGCCCTAACCATCGGGCCAAGTCCGTTTCCCTAAAATAGATTTTATATGCAATCAAAATCCTCTTATAGTGAGTGAAAAATCATGAAAATATCCCTATGTAAATGAAAAAACTACTAAAAAATCTAGGGTAGCCTGCCCAGTGTGTGTAGATGTATGAATTGTTGATATTTATTAAATGTCCACTTCTATGGGAAGATATACTGTGATTTCAATGACAAATGAAAGTGATTCCAACCTCATTATCATTATCACTGATAGGGTGAAAACTCCAAGGGAATGTCAAAAACAGTGACATTATCACTTAAATATACTTGCAAAATCAGAGATCAAGGCCCGAAAGATTTTTAAAAATTTAATGCTATGAATAGTGTACCAGGTTTAAGGTAAGAAAAGTATTGTCTGCAAATATAGACACACACACATATATATATACACACACATGCACATACCTCACAAAGCCACTGTGAGAGAAAGGCATCTCTAGGGCAACTCAAGTTGAGGCAATTATCACAGGCCTCCCTTGCCTCTTCCCACTTCTGAGATCTGTGAAAGGAAAGTAGGAAGCTGGGGAAAAGGAGGTTTAGACAAAAAGAAGCATGGGCTGCCCAACTCCAGTTCTTCTTACTTCTACACGTTACCTGCTTATGGTATCATTGTCCATTCTCTTCCCTTGCAAGAGTGTTTATTTGATATAAGAGGATGTCAGAAGCTTCCTGCCATCTGTTTCTTAACTTTAGACCAGCAAGCAGCCTCCCTATGTTACATAGGTGTGGGGAAAGTCACAGCAGCTGCCCATTATCCTGATGCAAGGGTACAAAAGACCCTTTTGAGATTCGTCAAAGTTAGAACCCTCTTGATTCACCTTGGTATATGGATCAAGTTCAGCTCTGGCTTTCTGAGATTGATAGTTAGAGAACCTTGTTCCTCTGGACCTGAGTGGCCCCAATTAAGATTTTCTGGTGGGATAAGACACTATGATCACAAGCAAGAAATCACAAGGAGGAAAGGAGGAATCTGGGCTGAAATCCAGGACTATGGAATAAGGGTAGGTGAGGTTGAAGCTAGAGGCGTCCCAGGACAAAGCCACTCTAGCATGATGTTCCACTGGAGAATTGCTCAGCATGTGAGTGTGAACCATAGAGCCGTAATCATTGAGCCCTTGGGAGGGACATAACTGAAACCTGCACAGGAACCCATCTGAGAGGGTAAGCGTCTATGTGACTCTAAAGGATCATGCTTCAAAAGCCACTCTGGGGAGCTTTGAAAGCAAAAACAGTAGGGAACTGACACCACTTTCCAGTTCTTGTTGGAGGCATCCTTTGTAGCGACTAAGAGCAAGCTCAGAGACATCCTGCTAGGGTTCAAAGTCCAATGTAACCACTTATGCAACCTTGGGCAAGTCATTCTCTGTGTTACAATTTCCTTATCTGTAAAATGCGAATAATAACAGTCACTCCTCATAGAGTCTTTAGGAGGATTAAGTGAATTAATAACTTGGAATGGTGTTTGGCACATTAAGAGTTCAATAAATGACTGTTCTTGCTATTTCTATACCTGGTTTCAAAACTGTTCTACACAGACTTTTGCACACTGACCCAACCAAAACTCAGGATTCTTGAAGGGATAGAAATTGGGGTGCAGAGACATGGTGGAAGACATTGGGTTGCTGCTTTATAAGGACAGATGAAAGTTCAAGAGAATAACTAGAAAACTTTTAAAAGATGTGATTGTATTTTTACTTAATTTGGTAAAACAGATTATGCATATAATACCCATTATGATATGGAAAGCACAAATAATAAAATAATAATTCCCTATATTCCTACATCTGGAGACAACCAGTTAATATTTTAACATATTTCTTTCTACTTTTTTCAATGACTATATAAATTTTACAGTAATTTTATTTCATATTAAACATGTAATTTGTGTTCTACTTCTCCCCATATCATATATGATGAGCATTTAACATTTTTTCAATATCTTGAATGCCTACATAATATTCCATCAAATGACTGCTGTAATTTCCCTGTGATTTTGAGTTAATGAATTTTTAGAGCATATCCATTTTCAATTACTCTTAAAAATATCACTGTTGTGGGAAAATAGTAGGAATATGGTTTGAAGTTGAAACGTTTCCATAACGCAGACAAAAAGTGCAGGCTTAGGAACACCGGGACTTGACTAGACGGAACACTGTCTGGTCAGCATGAAAAAAACGTTTGTGTGATGAGTCGTTTGAACTTTGTATGACCTGTTCCTTATTATTGTAAATGTTGCACCTGTTCCTTATTATTTTAAATAACAAACAGCTGCTTATTAGTTCCCACATAAACACGATGTGGAAACTAGGGTTGAGGCTCTCAGCTTCAGAAGCTGTGTGTCCCCTGGTCCCATCTTTATTTCCTCTCTTGTGTCTTTCTTTTTATCCTTTATTTCTTAAGTTCTGTGTTGCCTTCCCTTCGAGCCAACCTATTGCTGAGCTGGTCTCAGCATATCACAATAAAGATCTTTGTCAAAATTTTTGTCACCATTTCTGATTATTTCTTCAAGTCAGATTCCTACAAGTGAAGTTACTAGATCAAAGGGAATAGACATTTTTAAAGCTTTTTATACCATAAATTTACTTTCTAGAAAGGTAGTGCCTTATTGTCCTACCCCTGAATACTCTTGCCAGTAGGTTGCTAATTTAATGTTGTATTAATCTTCAATTTTCATTACTAGTGAGATTTAAATAATTTAAAT
This sequence comes from Dasypus novemcinctus, assembly GCF_030445035.2. NCBI lineage: Eukaryota > Metazoa > Chordata > Mammalia > Cingulata > Dasypodidae > Dasypus > Dasypus novemcinctus. The sequence goes on from NC_080704.1 coordinate 54,478,622, forward strand.
ATTAACTAACTCTTTGTGTATCCTTGATTGTAAATTGTTTATTAATGGCCTTGCCCATTTATATGCTGTTCATTTGAATCAAATGTCATCTATACGAAAATATCAAAAAATGTGAGTGGAGTAGATTTGTGGGAAGAAAATGATAGTTCTGTGCTTCTGGGAATTGGAGAACACACTCTGATTTGCCTCAGGTAAACTTTGCCACAATTCCTCTTCTTCCAAGGCCCTGGGTTTTTTTTTAAAGATTTATTTTATTTCTTTATTTCTCCCCACCCCCTTGTTATTTTATTTTTATTTATTTTTATTTTATTTCTTTCTCTCCCCTTCCCCCCACCTGCTCCAGTTCTTTTGTCTGCTTCTGTTGTTGTCAGCAGCACGGGAATCTGTGTCTCTTTTTGTTACGTCATCTTGCTGCTTCAGCTCTCCGTGTGTGCAGCGCCATTCCTGGGCAGGCTGCACTTTCTTTTGTGCTGGGCAGCTCTCCTTATAGGGCGCACTCCTTGCGCGTGGGGCTCCCCTACACGGGGGATACCCCTGCGTGGCAGGGCACTCCTTGCATGCATCAGCACTGCGCATGGGTCAGCTCCACACGGGTCAAGGAGGCCCGGGGTTTGAACTGCGAACCTCCCATGTGGTAGATGGACGCCCTATCCAACTGGGTCAAGTCCACTGCCCACCTTGGATTTTTTAAATCATGTGTTTTATTTTATTTTATTTTAATTAGAGAAATTATCAGTTTATAAAACAATCGTGTATAAAATACAGGATTCCTATATACCACCCCACCACCAACACCATCCATTGGTATGGAACATTTGCTACAATTGAAGATAGCACTTTTTAAATACTTGTACTGTTTTTTAAAAAACAGTAGCTACCTTTGTTACAATTGATGAAAGATTATTAAAATACGTCTATCATCCATTATTTACATTAAGGGCATTTCCCATATACCACCTTATTATCACCTTGTATTAGTATCATACATTTGTTATAATTTATGAGAGATCATTCCTATATTTGTACTATTAACTATAGTCCATAGCTACGTCATGGTTGACTGTGTTGTAGTTTTGTGTTTTATCTTTTCATTTTTATTCTAGTAATATATATGACCCAAAGTTTCCTCTTTTAACCGCATTCACCTATGTAGTTCAGTGACGTTGATTACACTCAGTAATGTGTTACCATCACCATCCATTTCCAAATCTTTACCATCAGCCTAAATAGAAAATCTGTACAAGTTAAGCCTCAACTCCACTTTCTCCAATCCCAGTCTATCTCCTGGTAACCTATATCCTAGATTCTAACTGTACGAGTTTGTATATTATAATTAATTCATAACAGTAAGATCATATAATATCTTCCTTTACTTTCTGGCTTATTTCACTCAGCATAATGTCTTAAAGTTTCATTCATATTATTGCATACATCAGGACTTCATTCCTTTTTCCAGCTGAATAATATTCCCTCATATGTATAGGCCATATTTTATTTACCCATTCATCAGTTGATGGACACTTGGGTTGCTTCCATCTTTTGGCAACTGTGAATAATGCCACTCTGAAAATCAGTGTGTAAATATCTTTTTGAGTCCCTGCTTTCAGTTCTTTTGGGTATATACCTAGTGGTGGGATTGCCGGATCATATGGGAATTCTATACTTAGCTTCCTGAGGAACTGCCAAATTGTCTTCCACAGCAGCTGCACCATTTTACATTCCCACCAGTAGTAAATGAGTGTTCTTATTTCCCGACTTATTTCCCTCTCCAACACTTGTAGTTTTCTGGCTTTTTAAAAATACTGAACATTTTAGTAGGTATGAAATGATATCTCATTGTAGTTTTAATTTGCATTTCCCTGATAGCTGGTGATGTTGAGCATCTTTTCATGTGCTTTTTAGCCATTTGTATTTTTTATTTGGAGAAATGTCTATTCAAGTGTTTTGTCCATTTTTTAATTGGGTTGTTTGTCTTTTTATGGTTGAGTTTTAGGATTTCGTTTTATATGCTGGATATGAAACCTTTATTAGATATGTGGTTTCCAAATATTTTCTTGCATGGAATAGTGTTTTTAGTTTGCTAGACTGCCAAAATGCAATATACCAGAAATGGATTGGCTTTTACAACAGTGATTTATTAACTTACAAGCTTTCAGTTCTGAGGCCATGAAAGTGTCCTAATCAAGGCATCATCAAGCAGTGCTTTCTTCCCCCAAAGACCAGCTGCAGTAATCCTGGACTCCTCTTTCACATGGCAATGCCCATGACAAGGCACATGGCAGCATCTGCTAATCCCTCCCTTCTCCAGGTTTCTATTCCTTCAACTTCCTGCTTCCCTGACTTTCTCTTTCTGTCCATATTCATCTCCTTTAATAAAGGACTCCAGTAAGAGGATGCACCCTGGGACTCACCTTAATTGAAGTAACCTCATCAAAATGTACCACCTGCAACAGGTCTACACCCACAGGAATGGACTAGCTCCAGGAGAACGATTTTCCGGGGTCAATCTAGCTTTAAACCGTCACAAGCAAGTTGTCTTTTCACTTTCTTGACAGAGTCCTTTGATGCACAAATGTTTTTAATTTTAAGGCAGTCCCATTTATCTATTTTTCTTTCATTGCTTTTTGGGTGTAAAGTCTAAGAAACAAGTGCCTACCACAAGATCTTGAAGATGCTTCCCTACATTTGCTTCTAGGAAATTTATAGTCCTGGCTCTTATATTTAGGCCTTTGATCCATTTTTAGTTAATTTTTGCATATGCTGCAAGATAGGAGTTCTCTTTCATTCTATTGCATATGGATATCCAGTTCTCTCAGCACCATTTGTTGAAGAAACTATTCTTTCCCAGTTGAGTGGTCTTGGCATCCTTTTCAAAAGTCATTTGATGGGAGCCAGTGTAGCTCAAGTGGTTGAGTGCTGCCATACCACATATGAGGTTCCAGGTTCCTTCCCTGGTCAAAAAAAACCCAAAACATTGGCCAGAGGAGTGGACATAGCTTAGTGGTTGAGTGCCTACTTCCCATATACAAGGTCCTGGGTTCAATTCCTAGTACCTCCTAAAAAAAAGAAAAGAAAAAAAATCAATTGGCCATAGATGTGAGATGTGAGGGTCTATTTCTTAATTCTCAGTTGTCTATCCTTATGCCAGTACCATGATATTTTGATCACTGTAGCTTTGTAAAATGCTTTAAAGTCAGGAAGGGTGAGTCTCAACTTCTTCTTTTTCAGGATGGCTTTGGTTATTTGGGCTACTCTTCCATTTTATTTTTATTGGACATGTGTTTAATCCATAAGTCAATTTGGGTAGAATTGACATCTTAATGATATTTAGAATTAAAAGCCATGAACATGGCTTGTCCTTCCATTTATTTAGGTCTTTGATTTCTTTTAGCACTGTTTTGTAGTTTTCTGTGTACAAGTCCTTTATATCGTTGGTTAAATTTATTTCTAGATATTTGATTCTTTTAGCTGCTATTGTAAATGGAATTTTTTCTTGATTTTCTCCCCAGATTTCTCATTACTAGTGTAGAGAATGAGTAGAGATTGCTCATAACTAGTGTAGAGAAACAGTACTGATTTTTGCATGTTGATCTTGTATCCTGCCACTTTGCTGAGTTTGTTTATTGTCAGTTTTTTAGGACTTTCTAAATATAGAACTATGTCATCTACAAATAGTGAAAGTTTTACTTCTTCCTTTCTGATTTAGATGCCTTGTATTTCTTTTTCTTGCCTAATTGCTCTGGCTAGAACTTCTAGCGCAATGTTGAATAACTGTGGTGACAGTGGGGACCCTTGTCTTGTTCCTGATCTTAGAGGGAAAACTTTCAGTCTTTCACCATTAAATACAATGTTAGCTGTGGATTTTTCATATAAGCCCTTTATCATGTTGAGGAAGTTTCTGCCAATTCCTATCTTCTGAAATGTTTTTATCAAGAAAGGATACTGGATTTTTTCAAATGCCTTTTCTGTGTCAGTCGAGATGAACATGTGATTTTCCCCCTTGGTTATATTATACCGAGATCTTGGCTTTTGTACCTGCCTGGGTAGCAGGTAAGATGTGTATCAAGCATAAGGCCAAGTCAGACCTGACATACACTACTGGTAAAGAAACAACAAGCCCTTTTAATGATTCAAACAGTTTATTACTTACAAAGCTAGTGAAAGAAAGCGTAACAAAAGGTGCAGCCTCTCCAAGGCCCTTGAGCAAGGTAGACTGAAACAAAAGGGGCCAAATGACCACAACAGGAATGACAGGAAACCCTGCTGCTGAGAAGCCCACTCTAGACTGCCACTAAGCACTGCAGCTGTGCCCAAGGGGTGAAGCAGAAAGTCTCTTACCTCATTAAAACCCAGGAGGCAATAAGAAACTATATTATGACAACCTTTCAGAGGCATTAGGAAAGTGAGTGAGAAATGGCAGCTCCTCACAAGCCTCCCATGCTCCTCGTGTTCCAGGAGGATCACAGGGCATTTTGCCAAAACTCAGATTCTGCTGTGATGTAAGCCTTGTCCATGTGGCCTATATGGATACAGGCAAGATCCCCAGAGTGTCCTGATGGAGCCACTCTACTACAATGACCAGGTAAGGAGTTTCAGAATTCTGTCTTGGCCATTTTTCAACTTATGGAGTTCTGAGAATACGTCATTCATTTTTACCAGGTCACTGACTCACTATATACAAGAGGAACAATTTTTAAAAACTTGCACCTACAGCAACTATTCTATTGCTGGGGAGACTCTAATTGATGTGGATCAGCAGCTGGTTAGTGCTATACCTTCAGATTGTTCTGTGGCTTTAAGCCATAATATGGCTCAGAGGACAGGTGCTCAGAGCCACACCCAGATTACCACATCATATTTATTGGCCTCACAAAGGCCTCTGACATTCTCAGTAAATGTAACTGGGTCTTATTGTGCACTGAGGATTTTAGGGCTTGTCTTGAAGGGGGATGGTGCATGTAGATTAGCGTGGTTTATGTGCTAACTGAAACATATTTCATTACCACTGGAGTGAAATAGGACTTCAAAAATTGAAGTACACTCCTTATTAGGTTTTTTTTACAGCCCTATTTCTTCAGAACTAAATGCCCAGTGTAAAAATGTTTTCTGTCCTTTGGGAAACTCTTTAACCCCAGTAGGCTAGTCTAAAAAGTCCATGGCTCCTCTGCGGATAACTGTGTACTAAACTTCTCATACAGGAAGATGTTGCACTCTGATAATAAGCCTAAACAAAGCCAAATCATCATTCCACATAATTCCAGAAAGGAAACCTGTACACACAGCCTAAGATTTTCCTGCCTGTTCTATTACCCAGAGCCATCACTCAGTTTGGCTAATTTGGCAATACACACTTAGATGAAAATGTTAGAAGAATGAATCATGAAGGAAAACATTTTTGGGGGGAAACGGACTTGGCCCAGCGGTTAGGGCATCCGTCTACCACATGGGAGGTCCGCGGTTCAAACCCCGGGCTTCCTTGACCCGTGTGGAGCTGGCCCACGCACAGTGCTGATGCGCGCAAGGAGTGCTGCACCATGCAGGGGTGTCCCCCGCGTAGGGGAGCCCCACGCGCAAGGAGTGCGCCCGTGAGGAGAGCCGCCCAGCGCGAAAGAAAGTGCAGCCTGCCCAGGAATGGCGCCGCCCACACTTCCCGTGCCGCTGACGACAACAGAAGCGGACAAAGAAACAAGATGCAGCGAATAGACACAGAGAACAGACAACGGGGGGGGGGGGGGGGGGGGGGGGGGGGGGGGGGGGAATTAAATAAATAAATAAATCTTTAAAAAAAAAAGAAAACATTTTTTTGGGACTCTGAAGCCCAAAGAAGAGAAACAACATAGCTTCAAACTCCAGACCAGTCTTGTGATTTAGCAGATTAATGGAAAACAGCAGCAATTACATTGCTCTGGGGTGGTATTAAGAAAAATCATCCAAAACTAGGAAATAAGCAAGATGATGATTGCATGAACTTTTTTTTTTAAAGATTTACTTATTTATTTCTCTCCCCTTCTCCCCTCGCCTCAGTTGTCTGTTCTCTGTGTCTATTTGTTGCGTGTTCTTTGTCCACTTCTGTTGTTGTCAGCGGCATGGGAATTTGTGTTTCTTTTTGTTGCGTCATCTTGTTGTGTCAGCTCTCCATGTGTGCGGCACCATTCCGAGGCAGGTTGCACTTTCTTTCACGCTGAGCGGCTCTCCTTACAGGGTGCACTCCTTGCGCGTGGGGCTCCCCTGCATGGCACGGCACTCCTCGAGTGCATCAGCACTGCGCACGGGCCAGCTCCACATGGGTCAAGGAGGCCCGGGGTTTGAACAGCGGACCTTGCATGTGGTAGACAGATTCCCTAACCACTGGGCCAAGTCCGCTTCCCTGCATGAACTTTTAATGCTGTTCTAAAACACTATAACAAGGCCCAACCAAGGTTCAGCTGACTCTAAGGCAGGGGTTCTTAACTTTTTTGTTCCACAGACCCCTTTGCCAGTCAGGTGAAAACCACGGACCCCTTACTAAGTCCACACTATACTGTGTATTATTTAATAAATATGTCACACCTGCACCAACACATTCCCAACAAGAATAATGGGGTTTTTTTTAGTTTAAATTCAAGTTCACAGACTCTTTGTTAAGAACCCCTGCTCTAAGGGAATGTAATTTGTTTGACTATAATTTACTATTGATTAGGACTCATGTATTTTGTAAGTCTGAAAAGTTAGAGGTTAACATAGAAAACAGATAAAATGTGTTGATTTTCTTTTCTGCCCAGTAGCAAAGATGACCCCAAAGGTTATGGTTTTATTGCCCATTAGGACATTGACCAGTTTTGTATCCATGGCAACAAATTTATTTCACCATTTCTTGTCCTTCACTTGCTATATAAAGCCCCAGTTCTCACATCCTCTTTTTTTAGATAAAAAATTTTATTGAAGTAT